>NW_027038740.1:0-37038 GCF_034236695.1 Oncorhynchus nerka
AAGAGGAGGAGGAAAGAGGAGGAGGAGGAGGGGAGGAGGAGAAGCAGGGGAAGGAGGAAGGGAAAGAAGAGGAGGAGGGGAGGAGGAAGAGGAGGAAGGGAAAGAAGAGGAGGAGGGAAAGAGGAGGAGGAGGTGGGGAGGAGGTTGAGGAGTTGGAGGAGTGGGAGGAGGAGGAGCAGAAGGGGGTGTAGTCGCTCTGGATAAGAGCGTCTGCTAAATGACTTAAATGTAAATGTAAATGTAGAGGACGAGGAGGGGAGGCAGTGAGAGGGATGGCTGTCAGCCCCCAGCTAGAGTCAAGGACAGTCTCACTGTGCACACACACCACACACACACACACACACACACACACACACACACACACACACACACACACACACGCACACACACACACACACACACACACACACACACACACACACACACACACACACACACACACACACACACACACACACACACGGCACCCAGAACAGAGATCTGTCACAGTTAACCACCTGCTAAATGCATCTGCATCCCAAATGGCACCCTATTCCCTATATATAGTGCACTACTTTAGACCAGAGCCCTATAGCACCCTATTCCCTATATATAGTGCACTACTTTAGACCAGAGCCCTATAGCACCCTATTCCTATATAGTGCACTACTTTATACCAGAGATTTGGCACCTATTCCCTACATAGTGCAATTACTTTATACCAGGGGCCCATCTCTATAGAGAATAGGGTGCTATTTGGGATGCAAACAAAGTTATTATGAACCTTATTATTCTGCTTTATTCACTTGGTGTGGAAATGAGATCTGCAAGGGGATGATGTGACTGGTTGGTTTATCTGTTGTCAGAATGACTGGAGACGTTGTTCAAGTCACAAATTACACGGGAAATTATACAATACACTATCATTTACTATATACATACACTATCATTTACTATATACATACACTATCATTTACTATATACATACACTATCATTTACTATATACATACACTATCATTTACTATATACATACACTATCATTTACTATATACATACACTATCATTTACTATATACATACACTATCATTTACTATATACATACACTATCATTTACTATATACATACACTATCATTGTTTACAGTTGAACAGGAAGTCTGTGTAAAGCTGAACCAGCTTCAGAACCATCCCCTTCAGATGAGAGGTGAACCATCACTCAGTCCCTTCAGATGAGAGGTGAACCATCACTCAGTCCCTTCAGATGAGAGGTGAACCATCCCTCAGTCCCTTCAGATGAGAGGTCACTCAGAACCATCACTCAGTCCCTTCAGATGAGAGGTAACCATCACTCAGTTCCTTCATTTGATGATGAGGTGACTCAGTCCCTTCAGATGAGAGGTGAACCATCACCAGTCCCTTCAGATGAGAGGTGAACCATCACTCAGTCCCTTCAGATGAGAGGTGAACCATCACTCAGTCCTTCAGATGAGAGGTGAACCATCACCAGTCCCTTCAGATGAGGTGGACCAGTCCCTTCAGATGAGAGGTGAACCATCACTCAGTCCCTTCAGATGAGAGGTGAACCATCACCAGTCAGTCCCTTCAGATGAGAGAGTGAACCATCACCAGTCCCTTCAGATGAGAGGTGAACCATCACCTCAGTCCCTTCAGATGAGAGGTGAACCATCACTCAGTCCCTTCAGATGAGAGGTGAACCATCACTCAGTCCCTTCAGATGAGAGGTGAACCATCACTCAGTCCCTTCAGATGAGAGGTGAACCATCACTCAGTCCCTTCAGATGAGAGGTGAACCATCACTCAGTCCCTTCAGATGAGACTCAGGTAAACCATCACTCAGTCCCTTCAGATGAGAGGTGAACCATCACTCAGTCCCTTCAGATGAGAGGTGAACCATCACTGAGTCCCTTCAGATGAGAGGTGAACCATCACTCAGTCCCTTCAGATGAGAGGTGAACCATCACCAGTCCCTTCAGATGAGAGGTGACTCAGTCCCTTCCAGATGATAGGTGAACCATCAGTCCCTTCAGATGAGAGGTGAACCATCACTCAGTCCCTTCAGATGAGAGGTGATCATCACTCAGTCCCTTCAGATGAGAGGTGAACCATCACCAGTCCCTTCAGATGAGAGGTGAACCATCACTCAGTCCCTTCAGATGAGAGTCCCTTCAGATGAGGTGAACCATCACTCAGTCCCTTCAGATGAGAGGTCACACAGTCCCTTCAGATGAGAGGTGAACCATCACTCAGTCCCTTCAGATGAGAGGTGAACCATCACTCAGTCCCTTCAGATGAGAGGTGAACCATCACTCAGTCCCTTCAGATGAGAGGTGAACCATCACTCAGTCCCTTCAGATGAGAGGTGAACCATCACTCAGTCCCTTCAGATGAGAGGTGAACCATCACTCAGTCCCTTCAGATGAGAGGAACCATCACTCAGTCCCTTCAGATGAGAGGTGAACCATCACTCAGTCCCTTCAGATGAGAGGTCATCACTCAGTCCCTTCAGATGAGAGGTGAACCATCACTCAGTCCCTTCAGATGAGAGGTGAACCATCACTCAGTCCCTTCAGATGAGAGGTGAACCATCACCAGTCCCTTCAGATGAGAGGTGAACCATCACCAGTCCCTTCAGATGAGAGGTGAACCATCACTCAGTCCCTTCAGATGAGAGGTCATCACAGTCCCTTCAGATGAGAGGTGAACCATCACTCAGTCCCTTCAGATGAGAGGTGAACCATCACTCAGTCCCTTCAGATGAGAGGTCATCACCAGTCCCTTCAGATGAGAGGTGAACCATCACTCAGTCCCTTCAGATGAGAGGTGAACCATCACTCAGTCCCTTCAGATGAGAGGTCACTCAGTCCCTTCAGATGAGGGTGAACCATCACTCAGTCCCTTCAGATGAGAGGTGAACCATCACTCAGTCCCTTCAGATGAGAGGTCACTCAGTCCCTTCAGATGAGAGTGAACCATCACTCAGTCCCTTCAGATGAGAGGTCATCACTCAGTCCCTTCAGATGAGAGGTGAACCATCACTCAGTCCCTTCAGATGAGAGGTGAACCATCACCAGTCCCTTCAGATGAGAGGTGAACCATCACTCCCTTCAGATGAGAGGTCACACTCAGTCCCTTCAGATGAGAGGTGAACCATCACTCAGTCCCAGATCCCACTTCCCTTCAGATGAGAGGAACCATCACCAGTCCCTTCAGATGAGAGGTCACTCAGTCCCTTCAGATGAGAGGTGAACCATCACCAGTCCCTTCAGATGAGAGGTGAACCATCACTCAGTCCCTTCAGATGAGAGGAACCATCACTCAGTCCCTTCAGATGAGAGGTCACTCAGTCCCTTCAGATGAGAGGTGAACCATCACCAGTCCCTTCAGATGAGAGGTGAACCATCACTCAGTCCCTTCAGATGAGAGGTGAACCATCACTCAGTCCCTTCAGATGAGAGGTGAACCATCACCAGTCCCTTCAGATGAGAGGTGAACACACTCAGTCCCTTCAGATGAGAGGTGAACCATCACTCAGTCCCTTCAGATGAGAGGTGAACCATCACTCAGTCCCTTCAGATGAGAGGTCACAGTCCCTTCAGATGAGAGGTGAACCATCACTCAGTCCCTTCAGATGAGAGGAACCATCACTCAGTCCCTTCAGATGAGAGGTGAACCATCACTCAGTCCCTTCAGATGAGAGGTGAGACCATCACTCAGTCCCTTCAGATGAGAGGTGAACCATCACTCAGTCCCTTCAGATGAGAGGTGAACCATCACTCAGTCCCTTCAGATGAGAGGTGAACCATCACTCAGTCCCTTCAGATGAGAGGTGAACCATCACTCAGTCCCTTCAGATGAGAGGTGAACCATCACTCAGTCCCTTCAGATGAGAGGTGAACCATCACTCAGTCCCTTCAGATGAGAGGTGAACCATCACTCAGTCCCTTCAGATGAGAGGTGAACCATCACCAGTCCCTTCAGATGAGAGGTGAACCATCACAGTCCCTTCAGATGAGAGTGAACCAGTCCCTTCAGATGAGAGGTGAACCATCACTCAGTCCCTTCAGATGAGAGGTGAACCATCACTCAGTCCCTTCAGATGATAGGTGAGAGGTCCATCACTCAGTCCCTTCAGATGAGAGGTGAACCATCACCAGTCCCTTCAGATGAGAGTGAACCATCACCAGTCCCTTCAGATGAGAGGTGAACCATCACTCAGTCCCTTCAGATGAGAGGTGAACCATCACCAGTCCCTTCAGATGAGAGGTGAACCATCACTCAGTCCCTTCAGATGAGAGGTGAACCATCACTCAGTCCCTTCAGATGAGAGGTGAACCATCACTCAGTCCCTTCAGATGAGAGGTCCATCACTCAGTCCCTTCAGATGAGAGGTCACACTCAGTCCCTTCAGATGAGAGGTGAACCATCACTCAGTCCCTTCAGATGAGAGGTGAACCATCACTCAGTCCCTTCAGATGAGAGGTGAACCATCACTCAGTCCCTTCAGATGAGAGGTCACCAGTCCCTTCAGATGAGGGTGAACCATCACTCAGTCCCTTCAGATGAGAGGTGAACCATCACTCAGTCCCTTCAGATGAGAGGTGAACCATCACTCAGTCCCTTCAGATGAGAGGTGAACCATCACTCAGTCCCTTCAGATGAGAGTGAACCATCACCAGTCCCTTCAGATGAGAGGTGAACCATCACTCAGTCCCTTCAGATGAGAGGTGAACCATCACCAGTCCCTTCAGATGAGAGGTCCACACTCAGTCCCTTCAGATGAGAGGAACCATCACCAGTCCCTTCAGATGAGAGGTGAACCATCACTCAGTCCCTTCAGATGAGAGGTGAACCATCACTCAGTCCCTTCAGATGAGAGGTGAACCATCACTCAGTCCCTTCAGATGAGAGGTGAACCATCACTCAGTCCCTTCAGATGAGAGGTCACTCAGTCCCTTCAGATGAGAGGTGAACCATCACTCAGTCCCTTCAGATGAGAGGTGAACCATCACTCAGTCCCTTCAGATGAGAGGTGAACCATCACTCAGTCCCTTCAGATGAGAGGTGAACCATCACCAGTCCCTTCAGATGAGAGGTCACTCAGTCAGTCCCTTCAGATGAGAGGTCACCAGTCCCTTCAGATGAGAGGTGAACCATCACTCAGTCCCTTCAGATGAGAGGTGAACCATCACTCAGTCCCTTCAGATGAGAGGTGAACCATCACTCAGTCCCTTCAGATGAGAGGTGAACCATCACTCAGTCCCTTCAGATGAGGTGAACCATCACTCAGTCCCTTCAGATGAGAGGTCACTCAGTCCCTTCAGATGAGAGGTCACTCAGTCCCTTCAGATGAGAGGTGAACCATCACTCAGTCCCTTCAGATGAGAGGTGAACCATCACTCAGTCCCTTCAGATGAGAGGTCCATCACTCAGTCCCTTCAGATGAGAGGTGAACCATCACCAGTCCCTTCAGATGAGAGGTGAACATCACTCAGTCCCTTCAGATGAGAGGTGAACCATCACTCAGTCCCTTCAGATGAGAGGTGAACCATCACTCAGTCCCTTCAGATGAGAGGTGAACCATCACTCAGTCCCTTCAGATGAGAGGGTGAACCATCACAGTCCCTTCAGATGAGAGGTGAACCATCACCAGTCCCTTCAGATGAGAGGTGAACATCACTCAGTCCCTTCAGATGAGAGGTGAACCATCACTCAGTCCCTTCAGATGAGAGGTGAACCATCACTCAGTCCCTTCAGATGAGAGATGAACCATCACTCAGTCCCTTCAGATGAGAGGTGAACCATCACCAGTCCCTTCAGATGAGAGGTGAACCATCACTCAGTCCCTTCAGATGAGAGGTGAACCATCACTCAGTCCCTTCAGATGAGAGGTGAACCCTTCATCACTCAGTCCCTTCAGATGAGAGGAACCATCACTCAGTCCCTTCAGATGAAACCATCACTCAGTCCCTTCAGATGAGAGGTGAACCATCACTCAGTCCCTTCAGATGAGAGGTGAACCATCACTCAGTCCCTTCAGATGAGAGGTGAACCATCACTCAGTCCCTTCAGATGAGAGGTGAACCATCACTCAGTCCCTTCAGATGAGAGGTGAACCATCACTCAGTCCCTTCAGATGAGAGGTGAACCATCACCAGTCCCTTCAGATGAGAGGTCACTCAGTCCATCACTCAGTCCCTTCAGATGAGAGGTGAACCATCACTCAGTCCCTTCAGATGAGAGGTGAACATCACTCAGTCCAGTCTTCAGATGAGAGGTGAACCATCACTCCCTTCAGTCCCTCCCAGATGAGAGGTGAACCATCACTCAGTCCCTTCAGATGAGAGGTGAACCATCACCAGTCCCTTCAGATGAGAGTCAACTCAGTCCCTTCAGATGAGAGGTGAACCATCACCAGTCCCTTCAGATGAGAGGTGAACCATCACCAGTCCCTTCAGATGAGAGGTGAACCATCACTCAGTCCCTTCAGATGAGAGTGAACCATCACTCAGTCCCTTCAGATGAGAGGTCACACTCAGTCCCTTCAGATGAGAGGTGAAGTCCCTTCAGATGAGATCACTCAGTCCCTTCAGATGAGGTGAACCATCACCAGTCCTTCAGATGAGAGGTCCACACTCAGTCCCTTCAGATGAGAGGTGAACCATCACCAGTCCCTTCAGATGAGAGGTCACTCAGTCCCTTCAGATGAGAGGTGAACCATCACCAGTCCCTTCAGATGAGAGGAACCATCACTCAGTCCCTTCAGATGAGAGGTGAACCATCACTCAGTCCTTCAGATGAGAGGTGAACCATCACCAGTCCCTTCAGATGAGAGGTGAACCATCACTCAGTCCCTTCAGATGAGAGGTCACTCAGTCCCTTTCAGATGAGAGGTGAACCATCACTCAGTCCCTTCAGATGAGAGGTGAACCATCACTCAGTCCCTTCAGATGAGAGGTGAACCATCACTCAGTCCCTTCAGATGAGAGGTCACTCAGTCCCTTCAGATGAGAGGTGAACCATCACTCAGTCCCTTCAGATGAGAGGTGAACCATCACTCAGTCCCTTCAGATGAGTCCCACTTCCCTTCAGATGAGAGGTGAACCATCACTCAGTCCCTTCAGATGAGAGTGAACCATCACTCAGTCCCTTCAGATGAGAGGTGAACCATCACTCAGTCCCTTCAGATGAGAGGTGAACCATCACTCAGTCCCCTTCAGATGAGGTGAACCATCACTCAGTCCCTTCAGATGAGAGGTGAACCATCACTCAGTCCCTTCAGATGAGAGGTGAACCATCACTCAGTCCCTTCAGATGAGAGGTGAACCACACTCAGTCCCTTCAGATGAGAGGTGAACCATCACTCAGTCCCTTCAGATGAGAGGTGAACCATCACTCAGTCCCTTCAGATGAGAGGTGAACCATCACTCAGTCCCTTCAGATGAGAGGTGAACCATCACTCAGTCCCTTCAGATGAGGTGAACCATCACTCAGTCCCTTCAGATGAGAGGTGAACCATCACTCAGTCCCTTCAGATGAGAGGTCACTCAGTCCCTTCAGATGAGAGGTGAACCATCACTCAGTCCCTTCAGATGAGAGGTGAACCATCACTCAGTCCCTTCAGATGAGAGGTGAACCATCACCCTCAGTCCCTTCAGATGAGTCCCTTCAGATGAGAGGTGAACCATCACTCAGTCCCTTCAGATGAGAGGTGAACCATCACCAGTCCTTCAGATGAGAGGTCACTCAGTCCCTTCAGATGAGAGGTGAACCATCACTCAGTCCCTTCAGATGAGAGGTCACTCAGTCCCTTCAGATGAGAGGTCACTCAGTCCCTTCAGATGAGGTGAACCATCACTCAGTCCCTTCAGATGAGAGGTGAACCATCACTCAGTCCCTTCAGATGAGAGGTCACTCAGTCCCTTCAGATGAGAGGTGAACCATCACTCAGTCCCTTCAGATGAGAGGTGAACCATCACTCAGTCCCTTCAGATGAGAGGTGAACCATCACTCAGTCCCTTCAGATGAGAGGTCACTCAGTCCCTTCAGATGAGAGGTGAACCATCACTCAGTCCCTTCAGATGAGAGGTGAACCATCACTCAGTCCCTTCAGATGAGAGGTGAACCATCACTCAGTCCCTTCAGATGAGAGGTGAACCATCACTCAGTCCCTTCAGATGAGAGGTGAACCATCACTCAGTCCCTTCAGATGAGAGGTGAACCATCACTCAGTCCCTTCAGATGAGAGGTGAACCATCACTCAGTCCCTTCAGATGAGAGGTGAACCATCACCAGTCCCTTCAGATGAGAGGTGAAACCATCACCAGTCCCTTCAGATGAGGTGAACCATCACTCAGTCCCTTCAGATGAGAGGTGTCCCTTCAGATGAGAGGTGAACCATCACTCAGTCCCTTCAGATGAGAGGTGAACCATCACTCAGTCCCTTCAGATGAGAGGTGAACCATCACTCAGTCCCTTCAGATGAGAGGTCACTCAGTCCCTTCAGATGAGAGGTGAACCATCACTCAGTCCCTTCAGATGAGAGGTGAACCATCACTCAGTCCCTTCAGATGAGAGGTCCCTTCAGATGAGAGGTGAACCATCACTCAGTCCCTTCAGATGAGAGGTCACTCAGTCCCTTCAGATGAGAGGTGAACCATCACTCAGTCCCTTCAGATGAGAGGTGAACCATCACCAGTCCCTTCAGATGAGAGGTGAACCATCACTCAGTCCCTTCAGATGAGAGGTCACTCAGTCCCTTCAGATGAGAGG
Source organism: Oncorhynchus nerka (assembly GCF_034236695.1). NCBI lineage: Eukaryota > Metazoa > Chordata > Actinopteri > Salmoniformes > Salmonidae > Oncorhynchus > Oncorhynchus nerka. The sequence continues at coordinate 8,769 of NW_027038740.1, forward strand.
TGAACCATCACTCAGTCCCTTCAGATGAGAGGTGAACCATCACTCAGTCCCTTCAGATGAGAGGTGAACCATCACAGTCACTTCAGTCCCTTCAGATGAGAGGTGAACCATCACTCAGTCCCTTCAGATGAGAGGTGAACCATCACTCAGTCCCTTCAGATGAGAGGTGAACCATCACTCAGTCCCTTCAGATGAGAGGTCACTCAGTCCCTTCAGATGAGAGGTGAACCATCACTCAGTCCCTTCAGATGAGAGGTGAACCATCACTCAGTCCCTTCAGATGAGAGGTCACTTCAGTCCCTTCTGTCACTCAGTCCCTTCAGATGAGAGGTGAACCATCACCAGTCCCTTCAGATGAGAGGTGAACCATCACTCAGTCCCTTCAGATGAGAGGTGAACCATCACTCCCTTCAGTCCCTTCAGATGAGAGGTGAACCATCACTCAGTCCCTTCAGATGAGAGGTGAACCATCACTCAGTCCCTTCAGATGAGAGGTGAACCATCACCAGTCCCTTCAGATGAGAGGTCACACCAGTCCCTTCAGATGAGAGGTGAACCATCACCAGTCCCTTCAGATGAGAGGTGAACCATCACCAGTCCCTTCAGATGAGAGGTGAACCATCACTCAGTCCCTTCAGATGAGAGGTCATCACTCAGTCCCTTCAGATGAGAGGTGAACCATCACTCAGTCCCTTCAGATGAGAGGTGAACCATCACCAGTCCCTTCAGATGAGAGGTGAACCATCACCAGTCCCTTCAGATGAGAGGTGAACCATCACTCAGTCCCTTCAGATGAGAGGTGAACCATCACTCAGTCCCTTCAGATGAGAGGTGAACCATCACTCAGTCCCTTCAGATGAGAGGTGAACCCTTCAGATGAGAGGTGAACACACAGTCCCTTCAGATGAGAGGTGAACCATCACTCAGTCCCTTCAGATGAGAGGTGAACCATCACTCAGTCCCTTCAGATGAGAGGTGAACCATCACTCAGTCCCTTCAGATGAGAGGTCACCAGTCCCTTCAGATGAGAGGTGAACCATCACTCAGTCCCTTCAGATGAGAGGTGAACCATCACTCAGTCCCTTCAGATGAGAGGTCACTCAGTCCCTTCAGATGAGAGGTGAACCATCACTCAGTCCCTTCAGATGAGAGGAACCATCACCAGTCCCTTCAGATGAGAGTCCCTTCAGATGAACCATCACTCAGTCCCTTCAGATGAGAGGTGAACCATCACCAGTCCCTTCAGATGAGAGGTCACCATCAGTCCCTTCAGATGAGAGGTGAACCATCACTCAGTCCCTTCAGATGAGAGTGAACCATCACTCAGTCCCTTCAGATGAGAGGTGAACCATCACTCAGTCCCTTCAGATGAGAGGTCAGAGATGAGAGGTGAACCATCACTCAGTCCCTTCAGATGAGAGGTGAACCATCACCAGTCCCTTCAGATGAGAGGTGAACCATCACTCAGTCCCTTCAGATGAGAGGTCACTCAGTCCCTTCAGATGAGAGGTGAACCATCACTCAGTCCCTTCAGATGAGAGGTGAACCATCACTCAGTCCCTTCAGATGAGAGGTGAACCATCACTCAGTCCCTTCAGATGAGAGGTGAACCATCACTCAGTCCCTTCAGATGAGAGGTGAACCATCACCAGTCCCTTCAGATGAGAGGTGAACCATCACTCAGTCCCTTCAGATGAGAGGTGAACCATCACTCAGTCCCTTCAGATGAGAGGTCACCAGTCCCTTCAGATGAGAGGTGAACCATCACCAGTCCCTTCAGATGAGAGGTGAACCATCACTCAGTCCCTTCAGATGAGAGGTGAACCATCACTCAGTCCCTTCAGATGAGGTGAACCATCACTCAGTCCCTTCAGATGAGAGGTGAACCATCACCCTTCAGATGAGAGGTGAACCATCACTCAGTCCCTTCAGATGAGAGGTGAACCATCACTCAGTCCCTTCAGATGAGAGGTGAACCATCACTCAGTCCCTTCAGATGAGAGGTGAACCATCACTCAGTCCCTTCAGATGAGAGGTGAACCATCACTCAGTCCCTTCAGATGAGAGGTGAACCATCACTCAGTCCCTTCAGATGAGAGGTGAACCATCACTCAGTCCCTTCAGATGAGAGGTGAACCATCACCAGTCCCTTCAGATGAGAGGTGAACCATCACTCAGTCCCTTCAGATGAGAGGTGAGATGAGAGGTGAACCATCACTCAGTCCCTTCAGATGAGGTGAACCATCACTCAGTCCCTTCAGATGAGAGGTGAACCATCACCAGTCCCTTCAGATGAGAGGTGAACCATCACCAGTCCCTTCAGATGAGGTCACCAGTCCCTTCAGATGAGAGGTGAACCATCACTCAGTCCCTTCAGATGAGAGGTGAACCATCACTCAGTCCCTTCAGATGAGAGGTGAACCATCACCAGTCCCTTCAGATGAGAGGTGAACCATCACTCAGTCCCTTCAGATGAGAGAGATCACTCAGTCCCTTCAGATGAGAGGTGAACCATCACTCAGTCCCTTCAGATGAGAGGTCACTCAGTCCCTTCAGATGAGAGGTGAACCATCACCAGTCCCTTCAGATGAGAGGTGAACCATCACTCAGTCCCTTCAGATGAGAGGTGAACCATCACCAGTCCCTTCAGATGAGAGGTGAACCATCACTCAGTCCCTTCAGATGAGAGGTGAACCATCACTCAGTCCCTTCAGATGAGAGGTGAACCATCACTCAGTCCCTTCAGATGAACCATCACTCAGTCCCTTCAGATGAGAGGTGAACCATCACTCAGTCCCTTCAGATGAGAGGTGAACCATCACTCAGTCCCTTCAGATGAGAGGTCACTCAGTCCCTTCAGATGAGAGGTGAACCATCACTCAGTCCCTTCAGATGAGAGGTGAACCATCACTCAGTCCCTTCAGATGAGAGGTGAACCATCACTCAGTCCCTTCAGATGAGAGGTCACTCAGTCCCTTCAGATGATAGGTGAACCATCACTCAGTCCCTTCAGATGAGAGGTGAACCATCACTCAGTCCCTTCAGATGAGAGGTGAACCATCACTCAGTCCCTTCAGATGAGAGGTGAACCATCACCAGTCCCTTCAGATGAGAGGTGAACCATCACTCAGTCCCTTCAGATGAGAGGTGAACCATCACTCAGTCCCTTCAGATGAGAGGTGAACCATCACTCAGTCCCTTCAGATGAGAGGTGAACCATCACTCAGTCCCTTCAGATGAGAGTGAACCATCACTCAGTCCCTTCAGATGAGAGGTCACTCAGTCCCTTCAGATGAGAGGTGAACCATCACTCAGTCCCTTCAGATGAGAGGTGAACCATCACTCAGTCCCTTCAGATGAGGTGAACCATCACTCAGTCCCTTCAGATGAGAGGTGAACCATCACTCAGTCCCTTCAGATGAGAGGTGAACCATCACTCAGTCCCTTCAGATGAGAGGTCACTCAGTCCCTTCAGATGAGAGGTGAACCATCACTCAGTCCCTTCAGATGAGAGATCACTCAGTCCCTTCAGATGAGAGGTCACTCAGTCCCTTCAGATGAGGTGAACCATCACTCAGTCCCTTCAGATGAGAGGTCACCATCACTCAGTCCCTTCAGATGAGAGGTGAACCATCACTCAGTCCCTTCAGATGAGAGGTGAACCATCACTCAGTCCCTTCAGATGAGAGGTGAACCATCACTCAGTCCCTTCAGATGAGAGGTGAAACCATCACTCAGTCCCTTCAGATGAGAGGTGAACCATCACTCAGTCCCTTCAGATGAGAGGTCACACTCAGTCCCTTCAGATGAGAGGTGAACCATCACTCAGTCCCTTCAGATGAGAGGTGAACCATCACTCAGTCCCTTCAGATGAGAGGTGAACCATCACTCAGTCCCTTCAGATGAGAGGTCCTCCCTTCAGATGAGAGGTGAACCATCACTCAGTCCCTTCAGATGAGAGGTGAACCATCACAGTCCCTTCAGTCCCAGTCCCTTCAGATGAGAGGTGAACCATCACTCAGTCCCTTCAGATGAGAGGTGAACCATCACTCAGTCCCTTCAGATGAGAGGTGAACCATCACTCAGTCCCTTCAGATGAGAGGTGAACCATCACTCAGTCCCTTCAGATGAGAGGTGAACCATCACTCAGTCCCTTCAGATGAGAGGTGAACCATCACTCAGTCCCTTCAGATGAGGTGAACCATCACTCAGTCCCTTCAGATGAGAGGTGAACCATCACTCAGTCCCTTCAGATGAGAGGTGAACCATCACTCAGTCCCTTCAGATGAGAGGTGAACCATCACTCAGTCCCTTCAGATGAGAGGTGAACCATCACTCAGTCCCTTCAGATGAGAGGTGAACCATCACTCAGTCCCTTCAGATGAGAGGTGAACCATCACTCAGTCCCTTCAGATGAGAGGTGAACCATCACTCAGTCCCTTCAGATGAGAGGTGAACCATCACTCAGTCCCTTCAGATGAGAGGTGAACCATCACTCAGTCCCTTCAGATGAGAGGTGAACCATCACTTCCCTTCAGATGAGAGGTGAACCATCACTCAGTCCCTTCAGATGAGAGGTGAACCATCACTCAGTCCCTTCAGATGAGAGGTGAAACCATCACTCAGTCCCTTCAGATGAGAGGTGAACCATCACTCAGTCCCTTCAGATGAGAGGTCACTCAGTCCCTTCAGATGAGGTTCTCCTCTTCAGATGAGGTGAACCATCACTCAGTCCCTTCAGATGAGAGGTGAACCATCACTCAGTCCCTTCAGATGAGAGGTGAACCATCACTCAGTCCCTTCAGATGAGAGGTCACTCAGTCCCTTCAGATGAGAGGTGAACCATCACTCAGTCCCTTCAGATGAGAGGTGAACCATCACTCAGTCCCTTTGATGAGAGGTCACTCAGTCCCTTCAGATGAGAGTGAACCATCACTCAGTCCCTTCAGATGAGAGGTGAACCATCACTCAGTCCCTTCAGATGAGAGGTGAACCATCACCAGTCCCTTCAGATGAGAGGTGAACCATCACTCAGTCCCAGATGAGAGGTCAGATGAGAGGTGAACCATCACTCAGTCCCTTCAGATGAGAGGTGAACCATCACTCAGTCCCTTCAGATGAGAGGTGAACCATCACTCAGTCCCTTCAGATGAGAGGTGAACCATCACTCAGTCCCTTCAGATGAGAGTGAACCATCACTCAGTCCCTTCAGATGAGAGGTGAACCATCACTCAGTCCCTTCAGATGAGAGGTCAGTCCCTTCAGATGAGAGGTGAACCATCACTCAGTCCCTTCAGATGAGAGGTGAACCATCACTCAGTCCCTTCAGATGAGAGGTGAACCATCACTCAGTCCCTTCAGATGAGAGGTCACTCAGTCCCTTCAGATGAGAGGTGAACCATCACTCAGTCCCTTCAGATGAGAGGTGAACCATCACTCAGTCCCTTCAGATGAGAGGTGAACCATCACTCAGTCCCTTCAGATGAGAGGTGAACCATCACTCAGTCCCTTCAGATGAGAGGTCACTCAGTCCCTTCAGATGAGCTGAACCATCACTCAGTCCCTTCAGATGAGAGGTGAACCATCACTCAGTCCCTTCAGATGAGAGGTCACTCAGTCCCTTCAGATGAGAGGTCACTCAGTCCCTTCAGATGAGAGGTGAACCATCACTCAGTCCCTTCAGATGAGAGGTGAACCATCACTCAGTCCCTTCAGATGAGAGGTGAACCATCACTCAGTCCCTTCAGATGAGAGGTCACACCAGTCCCTTCAGATGAGAGGTGAACCATCACTCAGTCCCTTCAGATGAGAGGTGAACCATCACTCAGTCCCTTCAGATGAGAGGTGAACCATCACTCAGTCCCTTCAGATGAGAGGTCAGTCCCTTCAGATGAGAGGTGAACCATCACTCAGTCCCTTCAGATGAGAGGTGAACCATCACTCAGTCCCTTCAGATGAGAGGTCACTCAGTCCCTTCAGATGAGCTGAACCATCACTCAGTCCCTTCAGATGAGAGGTGAACCATCACTCAGTCCCTTCAGATGAGAGGTGAACCATCACTCAGTCCCTTCAGATGAGAGGTGAACCAGTCCCTTCAGATGAGAGGTGAACCATCACTCAGTCCCTTCAGATGAGAGGTGAACCATCACTCAGTCCCTTCAGATGAGAGGTCACTCAGTCCCTTCAGATGAGAGGTGAACCATCACTCAGTCCCTTCAGATGAGAGGTGAACCATCACTCAGTCCCTTCAGATGAGAGGTCCCTTCAGATGAACCATCACTCAGTCCCTTCAGATGAGAGGTCACTCAGTCCCTTCAGATGAGAGGTGAACCATCACCAGTCCCTTCAGATGAGGTGAACCATCACTCAGTCCCTTCAGATGAGAGGTGAACCATCAGTCCCTTCAGATGAGAGGTCACCTCCCTTCAGATGAGAGGTGAACCATCACTCAGTCCCTTCAGATGAGAGGTGAACCATCACTCAGTCCCTTCAGATGAGAGGTGAACCATCACCAGTCCCTTCAGATGAGAGGTGAACCATCACTCAGTCCCTTCAGATGAGAGTGAACCATCACTCAGTCCCTTCAGATGAGAGTGAACCATCACTCAGTCCCTTCAGATGAGAGGTGAACCATCACTCAGTCCCTTCAGATGAGAGGTGAACCATCACTTCCCTTCAGATGAGAGGTCAAGTCCCTTCAGATGAGAGGTGAACCATCACTCAGTCCCTTCAGATGAGAGGTGAACCATCACCAGTCCCTTCAGATGAGAGGTGAACCATCACCAGTCCCTTCAGATGAGAGGTCACTCAGTCCCTTCAGATGAGAGGTGAACCATCACTCAGTCCCTTCAGATGAGAGGTGAACCATCACTCAGTCCCTTCAGATGAGAGGTGAACACTCAGTCCCTTCAGATGAGAGGTCACTCAGTCCCTTCAGATGAGAGGTCCATCACTCAGTCCCTTCAGATGAGAGGTGAACCATCACTCAGTCCCTTCAGATGAGAGGTGAACCATCACTCAGTCCCTTCAGATGAGAGGTGAACCATCACCAGTCCCTTCAGATGAGAGAACCATCACTCAGTCCCTTCAGATGATGAGGTGAACCATCACTCAGTCCCTTCAGATGAGAGGTGAACCATCACTCAGTCCCTTCAGATGAGAGGTGAACCATCACTCAGTCCCTTCAGATGAGAGGTGAACCATCACTCAGTCCCTTCAGATGAGAGGTGAACCATCACTCAGTCCCTTCAGATGAGAGGTCACTTCAGTCCCTTCAGATGAGAGGTGAACCATCACTCAGTCCCTTCAGATGAGAGGTGAACCATCACCCTCAGTCCCTTCAGATGAGAGGTGAACCATCACTCAGTCCCTTCAGATGAGAGGTGAACCATCACTCAGTCCCTTCAGATGAGAGGTCACTCAGTCCCTTCAGATGAGAGGTGAACCATCACTCAGTCCCTTCAGATGAGAGGTGAACCATCACTCAGTCCCTTCAGATGAGAGGTGAACCATCACTCAGTCCCTTCAGATGAGAGGTGAACCATCACTCAGTCCCTTCAGATGAGAGGTGAACCATCACTCAGTCCCTTCAGATGAGGGTGAACCATCACTCAGTCCCTTCAGATGAGAGGTGAACCATCACCAGTCCCTTCAGATGAGAGGTGAACCATCACTCAGTCCCTTCAGATGAGAGGTGAACCAGTCCCTTCAGATGAGTCCCTCCCTTCAGATGAGAGGTGAACCATCACTCAGTCCCTTCAGATGAGAGGTGAACCATCACTCAGTCCCTTCAGATGAGAGATCACTCAGTCCCTTCAGATGATAGGTGAACCATCACTCAGTCCCTTCAGATGAGAGGTGAACCATCACTCAGTCCCTTCAGATGAGAGGTGAACCATCACTCAGTCCCTTCAGATGAGAGGTGAACCATCACTCAGTCCCTTCAGATGAGAGGTGAACCATCACCAGTCCCTTCAGATGAGGTGAACCATCACTCAGTCCCTTCAGATGAGAGTGAACCATCACTCAGTCCCTTCAGATGAGAGGTGAACCATCACCAGTCCCTTCAGATGAGAGTGAACCATCACTCAGTCCCCAGATGAGAGTCACTTCCCTTCAGATGAGAGGTGAACCATCACCAGTCCCTTCAGATGAGAGGTGAACCATCACTCAGTCCCTTCAGATGAGAGGTGAACCATCACTCAGTCCCTTCAGATGAGAGGTGAACCATCACTCAGTCCCTTCAGATGAGAGGTGAACCATCACTCAGTCCCTTCAGATGAGAGGTGAACCATCACTCAGTCCCTTCAGATGAGAGGTCACCAGATCACCCCCCTTCAGATGAGAGGTGAACCATCACTCAGTCCCTTCAGATGAGAGGTGAACCATCACTCAGTCCCTTCAGATGAGAGGTGAACCATCACTCAGTCCCTTCAGATGAGAGGTGAACCATCACTCAGTCCCTTCAGATGAGAGGAACCATCACCAGTCCCTTCAGATGAGAGGTGAACCATCACTCAGTCCCTTCAGATGAGAGGTGAACCATCACTCAGTCCCTTCAGATGAGAGGTGAACCATCACTCAGTCCCTTCAGATGAGAGGTCACTCAGTCCCTTCAGATGAGAGGTGAACCATCACTCAGTCCCTTCAGATGAGAGGTGAACCATCACTCAGTCCCTTCAGATGAGAGGTGAACCATCACTCAGTCCCTTCAGATGAGAGGTGAACCATCACTCAGTCCCTTCAGATCCCTCCCTTCAGATGAGAGGTGAACCATCACTCAGTCCCTTCAGATGAGAGGTGAACCATCACTCAGTCCCTTCAGATGAGAGGTGAACCATCACCAGTCCCTTCAGATGAGAGGTGAACCATCACTCAGTCCCTTCAGATGAGAGGTGAACCATCACCAGTCCCTTCAGATGAGAGGTGAACCATCACTCAGTCCCTTCAGATGAGAGGTGAACCATCACTCAGTCCCTTCAGATGAGAGGTGAACCATCACTCAGTCCCTTCAGATGAGAGGTGAACCATCACTCAGTCCCTTCAGATGAGAGGTGAACCATCACTCAGTCCCTTCAGATGAGAGGTGAACCATCACTCAGTCCCTTCAGATGAGAGGTGAACCATCACTCAGTCCCTTCAGATGAGAGGTGAACCATCACTCAGTCCCTTCAGATGAGAGGTGAACCATCACTCAGTCCCTTCAGATGAGAGGTGAACCATCACTCAGTCCCTTCAGATGAGAGGTGAACCATCACTCAGTCCCTTCAGATGAGAGGTGAACCATCACTCAGTCCCTTCAGATGAGAGGTGAGGTCACTCAGTCCCTTCAGATGAGAGGTGAACCACACTCAGTCCCTTCAGATGAGAGGTGAACCATCACTCAGTCCCTTCAGATGAGAGGTGAACCATCACTCAGTCCCTTCAGATGAGAGGTGAACCATCACCAGTCCCTTCAGATGAGAGGTGAACCATCACTCAGTCCCTTCAGAGAGGTGAACCATCACTCAGTCCCTTCAGATGAGAGGTGAACCATCACTCAGTCCCTTCAGATGAGAGGTGAACCATCACTCAGTCCCTTCAGATGAGAGGTGAACCATCACCAGTCCCTCCCTTCAGATGAGAGGTGAACCATCACTCAGTCCCTTCAGATGAGAGGTGAACCATCACTCAGTCCCTTCAGATGAGAGGTGAACCATCACTCAGTCCAGTCCCTTCAGATGAGAGGTGAACCATCACTCAGTCCCTTCAGATGAGAGGTGAACACTCAGTCCCTTCAGATGAGAGGTGAACCATCACTCAGTCCCTTCAGATGAGAGGTCCATCACAGTCCCTTCAGATGAGGTGAACCATCACTCAGTCCCTTCAGATGAGAGGTGAACCATCACCAGTCCCTTCAGATGAGAGGTGAACCATCACTCAGTCCCTTCAGATGAGAGGTCACTCAGTCCCTTCAGATGAGAGGTGAACCATCACTCAGTCCCTTCAGATGAGAGGTGAACCATCACTCAGTCCCTTCAGATGAGAGGTGAACCAGTCCCTTCAGATGAGAGGTCACTCAGTCCCTTCAGATGAGAGGTGAACCATCACTCAGTCCCTTCAGATGAGAGGTGAACCATCACTCAGTCCCTTCAGATGAGAGGTGAACCATCACCAGTCCCTTCAGATGAGAGGTGAACATCACTCAGTCCCTTCTGATGAGGTGAACCATCACTCAGTCCCTTCAGATGAGAGGTGAACCATCACTCAGTCCCTTCAGATGAGAGGTGAACCATCACTCAGTCCCTTCAGATGAGAGGTGAACCATCACTCAGTCCCTTCAGATGAGAGGTGAACCATCACTCAGTCCCTTCAGATGAGAGGTGAACCATCACTCAGTCCCTTCAGATGAGAGGTCATCACTCAGTCCCTTCAGATGAGAGGTGAACCATCACTCAGTCCCTTCAGATGAGAGGTGAACCATCACTCAGTCCCTTCAGATGAGAGGTCACTCAGTCCCTTCAGATGATAGGTGAACCATCACTCAGTCCCTTCAGATGAGAGGTGAACCATCACTCAGTCCCTTCAGATGAGAGGTAAACCATCACTCAGTCCCTTCAGATGAGAGATCACTCAGTCCCTTCAGATGATAGGTGAACCATCACTCAGTCCCTTCAGATGAGAGGTGAACAATCACTCAGTCCCTTCAGATGAGAGGTGAACCATCACTCAGTCCCTTCAGATGAGAGGTGAACCATCACTCAGTCCCGTCAGATGAGAGGTGAACCATCACTCAGTCCCTTCAGATGAGGTGAACCATCACTCAGTCCCTTCAGATGAGGTGAACCATCACTCAGTCCCTTCAGATGAGAGGTGAACCATCACTCAGTCCCTTCAGATGAGGTGAACCATCACTCAGTCCCTTCAGATGAGAGGTCACTCAGTCCCTTCAGATGAGAGGTGAACCATCACTCAGTCCCTTCAGATGAGAGGTGAACCATCACTCAGTCCCTTCAGATGAGAGGTGAACCATCACTCAGTCCCTTCAGATGAGAGGTCACTCAGTCCCTTCAGATGAGAGGTGAACCATCACTCAGTCCCTTCAGATGAGAGGTGAACCATCACTCAGTCCCTTCAGATGAGAGATGAACCATCACTCAGTCCCTTCAGATGAGAGGTCACTCAGTCCCTTCAGATGAGAGGTCACTCAGTCCCTTCAGATGAGAGGTGAACCATCACTCAGTCCCTTCAGATGAGAGGTGAACCATCACTCAGTCCCTTCAGATGAGAGGTGAACCATCACTCAGTCCCTTCAGATGAGAGGTCAGATGAGAGGTGAACCATCACTCAGTCCCTTCAGATGATGAGGTGAACCATCACTCAGTCCCTTCAGATGAGAGGTGAACCATCACTCAGTCCCTTCAGATGAGAGGTGTCCCTTCAGATGAGAGTAAACCATCACTCAGTCCCTTCAGATGAGAGGTGAACCATCACTCAGTCCCTTCAGATGAGAGGTGAACCATCACTCAGTCCCTTCAGATGAGAGGTCACTCAGTCCCTTCAGATGAGAGGTGAACCATCACTCAGTCCCTTCAGATGAGAGGTGAACCATCACTCAGTCCCTTCAGATGAGAGGTGAACCATCACTCAGTCCCTTCAGATGAGAGGTGAACCATCACTCAGTCCCTTCAGATGAGAGGTGAACCATCACTCAGTCCCTTCAGATGAGAGGTGAACCATCACTCAGTCCCTTCAGATGAGAGGTGAACCATCACTCAGTCCCTTCAGATGAGAGGTGAACCATCACTCAGTCCCTTCAGATGAGAGGTGAACCATCACTCAGTCCCTTCAGATGAGAGGTGAACCATCACCAGTCCCTTCAGATGAGAGGTGAACCATCACTCAGTCCCTTCAGATGAGAGGTCACTCAGTCCCTTCAGATGAGAGGTGAACCATCACTCAGTCCCTTCAGATGAGAGGTGAACAATCATGAGAGGTGAACCATCAGTCCCTTCAGATGAGAGGTGAACCATCACTCAGTCCCTTCAGATGAGAGGTGAACCATCACTCAGTCCCTTCAGATGAGAGGTGAACCATCACTCAGTCCCTTCAGATGAGGTGAACCATCACTCAGTCCCTTCAGATGAGAGGTGAACCATCACTCAGTCCCTTCAGATGAGGGTCCATCTTCCCTTCAGATGAGAGGTCACTCAGTCCCTTCAGATGAGAGGTGAACCATCACTCAGTCCCTTCAGATGAGAGGTGAACCATCACTCAGTCCCTTCAGATGAGAGGTGAACCATCACTCAGTCCCTTCAGATGAGAGGTCACTCAGTCCCTTCAGATGAGAGGTGAACCATCACTCAGTCCCTTCAGATGAGAGGTGAACCATCACTCAGTCCCTTCAGATGAGAGGTGAACCATCACTCAGTCCCTTCAGATGAGGGGAACCATCACTCAGTCCCTTCAGATGAGAGGTGAACCATCACTCAGTCCCTTCAGATGAGAGGTGAACCATCACCAGTCCCTTCAGATGAGAGGTGAACCATCACTCAGTCCCTTCAGATGAGAGGTGAACCATCACCAGTCCCTTCAGATGAGAGGTCACTCAGTCCCTTCAGATGAGAGGTGAACCATCACTCAGTCCCTTCAGATGAGAGGTGAACCATCACCAGTCCCTTCAGATGAGAGGTCATCACTCAGTCCCTTCAGATGAGAGGTCACTCAGTCCCTTCAGAACCATCACTCAGTCCCTTCAGATGAGAGGTGAACCATCACTCAGTCCCTTCAGATGAGAGGTGAACCATCACTCAGTCCCTTCAGATGAGAGGTCACTCAGTCCCTTCAGATGAGAGGTGAACCATCACTCAGTCCCTTCAGATGAGAGGTGAACCATCACTCAGTCCCTTCAGATGAGAGGTGAACCATCACCAGTCCCTTCAGATGAGAGGTGAACCATCACTCAGTCCCTTCAGATGAGAGGTGAACCATCACTCAGTCCCTTCAGATGAGAGGTGAACCATCACTCAGTCCCTTCAGATGAGAGGTGAACCATCACTCAGTCCCTTCAGATGAGAGGTGAACCATCACTCAGTCCCTTCAGATGAGAGGTGAACCATCACTCAGTCCCTTCAGATCCCTTCCCTTCAGATGAGAGTGAACCATCACTCAGTCCCTTCAGATGAGAGGTGAACCATCACTCAGTCCCTTCAGATGAGAGGTGAACCATCACTCAGTCCCTTCAGATGAGAGGTGAACCATCACTCAGTCCCTTCAGATGAGAGGTGAACCATCACCAGTCCCTTCAGATGAGAGGTGAACCATCACTCAGTCCCTTCAGATGAGAGGTGAACCATCACTCAGTCCCTTCAGATGAGGTGAACCATCACTCAGTCCCTTCAGATGAGAGGTGAACCATCACCAGTCCCTTCAGATGAGAGTGAACCATCACCAGTCCCTTCAGATGAGAGGTCACTCAGTCCCTTCAGATGAGAGGTGAACCATCACTCAGTCCCTTCAGATGAGAGGTGAACCATCACTCAGTCCCTTCAGATGAGAGGTGAACCATCACTCAGTCCCTTCAGATGAGAGGTGAACCATCACTCAGTCCCTTCAGATGAGAGGTCACTCAGTCCCTTCAGATGAGAGGTGAACCATCACTCAGTCCCTTCAGATGAGAAGTGAACCATCACTCAGTCCCTTCATTTGAGAGGTCACTCAGTCCCTTCTGATGAGGTGAACCATCACTCAGTCCCTTCAGATGAGAAGTGAACCATCACTCAGTCCCTTCATTTGAGAGGTCACTCAGTCCCTTCTGATGAGGTGAACCATCACTCAGTCCCTTCAGATGAGAGGTGAACCATCACTCAGTCCCTTCAGATGAGAGGTGAACCATCACTCAGTCCCTTCAGATGAGAGGTCACTCAGTCCCTTCAGATGAGAGGTCACTCAGTCCCTTCAGATGAGAGGTGAACCATCACTCAGTCCCTTCAGATGAGAGGTGAACCATCACTCAGTCCCTTCAGATGAGAGGTGAACCATCATTCAGTCCCTTCAGATGAGAGGTGAACCATCACTCAGTCCCTTCAGATGAGAGGTGGACCATCACTCAGTCCCTTCAGATGAGAGGTGAACCATCACTCAGTCGCTTCAGATGAGAGGTGAACCATCACTCAGTCCCTTCAGATGAGGTGAACCATCACTCAGTCCCGTCAGATGAGAGGTGAACCATCACTCAGTCCCGTCAGATGAGAGGTGAACCATCACTCAGTCCCTTCAGATGAAAGGGTCTGCTCTAAATGCCTTACCCATACCTGTTATAAGAAGTTATTCTTATTATATACTCTCCTATTATATTTTAAATATAGTAATTCTGTTCTCTCCTATTCTATTTTAAATACAGTTGTTCTATTCTATTCTCTATTAAATATAGCTATTATATTCACTCCCATTCTATTTTAAATACAGTTGTTCTATTTTAAATATAGTTATTTTATTCTCTCCTATTCTATTTTAAATACAGTTATTTTATTCTGTCCTATTCTATTTTAAATAAAGTTATTCTATTCTATTTTAAATAAAGTTATTCTATTCTATTTTAAATAAAGTTATTCTATTATCTCCTATTCTATTTTAAATACAGTTATTCTATTCTGTCCTATTATATTTTAAATACAGTTATTCTATTCTGTCCTATTATATTTTAAATACAGTTATTCTATTCTGTCCTATTATATTTTAAATACAGTTATTCTATTCTATTCTGTCCTATTATATTTTAAATACAGTTATTCTATTCTATTCTGTCCTATTATATTTTAAATACAGTTATTCTATTCTATCCTATTATATTTTAAATACAGTTATTCTATTATATTCTAAATATAGTTATTATATTCTATTCTCTCCTATTATATTTTAAATACAGTTATTCTATTCTATCCTATTATATTTTAAATACAGTTATTCTATTATATTCTAAATATAGTTATTATATTCTATTCTCTCCTATTATATTTTAAATACAGTTATTCTATTCTATCCTATTATATTTTAAATACAGTTATTCTATTATATTCTAAATATAGTTATTATATTCTATTCTATCCTATTATATTTTAAATACAGTTATTCTATTACATTCTAAATATAGTTATTCTATTCTATTCTCTCCTATTATATTTTAAATACAGTTATTCTATTATATTCTAAATATAGTTATTCTATTCTATTCTGTCCTATTATATTTTAAATACAGTATTTCTATTCTATTCTATTCTATTTTAAATACACTTATTCTATTCTATTCTAAATGTAGTTATGCTATTCTGTCCTATTCTATTCCAAATATAATAATTATTTTCAATTTTCTCCTATTCTATTTTAAATATAGTTACTATTTTCTATTGTCTCCTTTTCTATTTTAAATATAGTTACTCTTTTCTATTCCCTCAAATTCTTTTTCACATATAGTTATTCTATTCTTTCCTATTCTATTCCAAATAGTTATTCTATTCTCTCCTAGTCTATTTTAAATGTAGTTATTCTACCCTATTTTATTCTAAATATAGTTGTTCTATTCTCTCCTATTATATTTTAAATATTGTTATTCTCTTCTATTCCCTTTTCTCCTATTCTATTTTAAATATAGTTTATCTGTTCTTTCCTTTTCTATTTTAAATATAGTTATTATATTCTAACCTATTCTATTTTAAATATAGTTATTATATTCTAACCTATTCTATTTTAAATATAGTTGTTCTATTCCAACATATTCTATTTTAAATATAGTTATTCTATTCTTTCCTTTTCTATTCTATTTTAAATATAGTTATTCCATTCTATTCTCTCCTATTCTATTTTAATTACAGTTATTCTAACCTATTCTCTTTTAAATATAGTTATTCTATTCTAACCTATTCTATTTTAAATATAGTTGTTCTATTCCAACATATCCTATTTTAAATATAGTTGTTCTATTCCAACATATTCTATTTTAAATATAGTTATTCTATTCTTTCCTTTTCTATTATATTTTAAATATAGTTATTCTATTCTATTCTCTCCTATTCTATTTTAATTACAGTTATTCTAACTTATTCTCTTTTAAATATAGTTATTCTAACCTATTCTATTTTAAGTATAGTTACTCTATTCTAACCTATTCGATTTTAATTACAGTTATTCGAACTTTTTCTATTTCAAATATAGTTATTCTATCCTATTCTATTTTAATTACAGTTATTCTATTCTAACCTATTCAATTCTAAATATAGTTAATCTATCCTATTCTATTTTAATTACAGTTATTCTATTCTAACCTATTCAATTCTAAATATAGTTATTCTATCCTATTCTATTTTAATTACAGTTATTCTATTCTAACCTATTCAATTCTATTTTAATTACAGTTATTCTATTCTTTCCTTTTCTATTCTATTTTAATTACAGTTATTCTATTCTAACCTATTCAATTCTAAATATAGTTAATCTATTCTAATCTCTCATATTCTATTCCCTTCTTCATTCTTTTCTTCTTTAGCTATCCAGACCAGTAAATGTTTTGCACGGCAACACAACATTGTTTATTTGTGTATTTCCTCCAATGGTGACTAGCTAAGGGTTCTGCTGTCTGTCTGCTTCTGGCACTCTGTTCTATTTAGCAAAACAATGCCGCGTTAATTCGTTTATTTCCTCCAGTGGTGAGTAACGAACAATTATTCTCTCGGTCTGTATAAAGCCAACTGTTTGAGTTTAGCCTCAGAACCTAATTAGTGAAAATGATGGTGAATGATGGGGACTTTCACATCTAGCCCCAATTAGTGAGACAGCCTTCCTGTTCTGTCCATCGCTCGTGCCACCCTTCCCTTGCTCTCTCACCATCCTTCTCTCTCTCAGCGTCAACCAGAGGGGTGGGTTGACAGATGCCGTCAGGGACCTGTCTGTCTGTCTGTCTGTCTCTGTCTCTGTCGCTGTCGCTGTCTCTGTCTCTGTCTCTGTCTCTGTCTCTGTGACTGTCTCTGTCTCTGTCTCTGTCTCTGTCTCTGTCTCTGTCTCTCTGTCTCTGTCTCTGTCTCTGTCTCTGTCTCTGTCTCTGTCTCTGCCTCCTTCTCTGTCTCTGTCTCTGTCTCTGTCTCTGTCTCTGTGACTGTTGTACGTCCAGGATGGTAACAGGACTCTGACTGTGGTACATCCAGGATGGTAACAGGACTCTGACTGTGGCACATCCAGGATGGTAACAGGACTCTGACTGTGGTACATCCAGGATGGTAACAGGACTCTGACTGTGGTACATCCAGGATGGTAACAGGACTCTGACTGTGGCACATCCAGGATGGTAACAGGACTCTGACTGTGGTACATCCAGGATGGTAACAGGACTCTGACTGTGGTACATCCAGGATGGTAACAGGACTCTGACTGTGGCACATCCAGGATGGTAACAGGACTCTGACTGTGGTACATCCAGGATGGTAACAGGACTCTGACTGTGGTACATCCAGGATGGTAACAGGACTCTGACTGTGGCACATCCAGGATGGTAACAGGACTCTGACTGTGGTACATCCAGGATGGTAACAGGACTCTGACTGTGGCACATCCAGGATGGTAACAGGACTCTGACTGTGGTACATCCAGGATGGTAACAGGACTCTGACTGTGGTACATCCAGGATGGTAACAGGACTCTGACTGTGGTACATCCAGGATGGTAACAGGACTCTGACTGTGGTACATCCAGGATGGTAACAGGACTCTGACTGTGGTACATCCAGGATGGTAACAGGACTCTGACTGTGGTACATCCAGGATGGTAACAGGACTCTGACTGTGGTACATCCAGAATGGTAACAGGACTCTGACTGTGGTACATCCAGGATGGTAACAGGACTCTGACTGTGGTACATCCAGGATGGTAACAGGACTCTGACTGTGGTACATCCAGGATGGTAACAGGACTCTGACTGTGGCACGTCCAGGATGGTAACAGGATTCTGACTGTGGTACACCACCTCACCTCAAGGACTTGTCCAGTTCTCTGCTCCCTCCTGCTGCTTGAGTGAGACTGTGCAGCCTTCGCTAACTAGTGTCTTATCTACACTGTACCGAAAACATTAAAGGGACAGTTCACCCAATAACATCTTATGTACACTGTACCAAAAACATTAAAGGGACAGTTCATCCAATAACATCTTATCTACACTGTACCGAAAACGTTAAAGGGACAGTTCACCTAATAACATCTTATCTACACTGCACTGAAAACATTAAAGGGACAGTTCACCCAATAACATCTTATCTACACTGTACTGAAAACATTAAAGGGACAGTTCACCCAATAACATCTTATCTACACTGCACTGAAAACATTAAAGGGACAGTTCACCCAATAACATCTTATCTACACTGCACTGAAAACATTAAAGGGATAGTTCACACAATAACATCTTATCTACAGTGTACTGAATACATGAAAGTAATAGGAGTTGTTATTAACAGGTGACATCACATTTACATTTACATTTAAGTCATTTAGCAGACGCTCTTATCCAGAGCGACTTACAAATTGGTGCTTTCACCTTATGACATCCAGTGGAACAGCCACTTTACAATAGTGCATCTAGGTCTTTTAAGGGGGAGAAGGATTACTTTATCCTATCCTAGGTATTCCTTAAAGAGGTGGGGTTTCAGGTGTCTCCGGAAGGTGGTGATTGACTCCGCTGTCCTGGCGTCGTGAGGGAGTTTGTTCCACCATTGGGGGCCAGAGCAGCGAACAGTTTTGACTGGGCTGAGCGGAACTGTACTTCCTCAGTGGTAGGGAGGCGAGCAGGCCAGAGGTGGATGAACGCAGTGCCCTTGTTTGGGTGTAGGGCCTGATCAGAGCCTGGAGGTACTGAGGTGCCGTTCCCCTCACAGCTCCGTAGGCAAGCACCATGGTCTTGTAGCGGATTGCGAGCTTCAACTGGAAGCCAGTGGAGAGAGCGGAGGAGCGGGGTGACGTGAGAGAACTTGGGAAGGTTGAACACCAGACGGGCTGCGGCGTTCTGGATGAGTTGTAGGGGTTTAATGGCACAGGCAGGGAGCCCAGCCAACAGCGAGTTGCAGTAATCCAGACGGGAGATGACAAGTGCCTGGATTAGGACCTGCGCCGCTTCCTGTGTGAGGCAGGGTCGTACTCTGCGGATGTTGTAGAGCATGAACCTACAGGAACGGGCCACCGCCTTGATGTTATTTGACAGTATATGACAACAGGGTGAACGATCATAACTATTTGAAATTTCTTATGGCAAATGTTATTTATCTGTTATAAAGGCTTTATCAAGGCATGAATAAGGACACTTACAGTAAAGTGTTACCTTAAGCACATAGATCTGATTAGGAAGATGGAGGCCCACTTAATGTTTTAGAACACAAAGGAAGATGGAGGCCCACTTAATGTTTTAAAACACGAAGGAAGATGGAGGCCCACTTAATGTTTTAAAACACGAAGGAAGATGGAGGCCCACTTAATGTTTTAAAACACAAAGGACGTTGGAGGCCCACTTAATGTTTTAAAACACGAAGGAAGATGGAGGCCTACTTAATGTTTTAAAACACAAAGGAAGAGGGATGCCTACTTAATGTTTTAAAACACAAAGGAAGAGGGAGGCCCACTTAATGTTTTAAAACACGAAGGACGTTGGAGGCCTTCTTAATGTTTTAAAACATGAAGGAAGGTGGAGGCCCACTTAATTAATGTTTTAAAACACGAAGGAAGATGGAGGCCTACTTAATGTTTTAAAACACAAAGAAAGAGGGAGGCCCACTTAATGTTTTAAAACACGAAGGAGGATGGAGGCCCACTTAACGTTTTAAAACACGAAGGAAGATGGAGGCCCACTTAATGTTTTAAAACACGAAGGAAGATGGAGGCCCACTTAACGTTTTAAAACTTGAAGGAAGATGGAGGCCCACTTAATGTTTTAAAACACGAAGGAAGATGGAGGCCTACTAAATGTTTTAAAACACAAAGGAAGAGGGAGGCCTACTTAATGTTTTAAAACACAAAGGAAGAGGGAGGCCCACTTAATGTTTTAAAACACGAAGGAAGATGGATGCCCACTTAATGTTTTAAAACACGAAGGAAGATGGAGGCCCACTTAACGTTTTAAAACACGAAGGAAGATGGAGGCCTACTTAATGTTTTAAAACATGAAGGAAGATGGAGGCCCACTTAATTAATGTTTTAAAACACGAAGGAAGATGGAGGCCTACTTAATGTTTTAAAACACAAAGGAAGAGGGAGGCCCACTTAATGTTTTAAAACACGTAGGAGGATGGAGACCCACTTAACATTTTAAAACACGAAGGAAGATGGAGGCCCACTTAATGTTTTAAAACACGAAGGAAGATGGAGGCCCACTTAACGTTTTAAAACTTGAAGGAAGATGGAACCCACTTAATGTTTTAAAACACGAAGGAAGATGGAGGCCTACTTAATGTTTTAAAACACAAAGGAAGATGGAGGCCCACTTAATGTTTTAAAACACGAAGGAAGATGGAGGCCCACTTAATGTTTTAAAACACAAAGGAAGATGGAGGCCCACTTAATGTTTTAAAACACGAAGGAAGATGGAGGCCCACTTAATGTTTTAAAACACGAAGGAAGATGGAGCCCACTTAATGTTTTAAAACACAAAGGACGTTGGAGGCCCACTTAATGTTTTAAAACACGAAGGAAGATGGAGGCCTACTTAATGTTTTAAAACACAAAGGAAGAGGGAGGCCTACTTAATGTTTTAAAACACAAAGGAAGAGGGAGGCCCACTTAATGTTTTAAAACACGAAGGAAGATGGAGGCCCACTTAATGTTTTAAAACACAAAGGAAGATGGAGGCCCACTGGATGTCATAAGGTGAACGCACCAATTTGTAAGTCGCTCTGGATAAGAGCGTCTGCTAAATGACTTAAATGTAAATGTAAATGTTAATGTTTTAAAACACGAAGGAAGATGGAGGCCCACTTAATGTTTTAAAACACGAAGGAAGATGGAGGCCCACTTAATGTTTTAAAACACAAAGGACGTTGGATGCCCACTTAATGTTTTAAAACACGAAGGAAGATGGAGGCCTACTAAATGTTTTAAAACACAAAGGAAGAGGGAGGCCTACTTAATGTTTTAAAACACAAAGGAAGAGGGAGGCCCACTTAATGTTTTAAAACACGAAGGAAGATGGAGGCCCTTAATGTTTTAAAACACGAAGGAAGATGGAGGCCCAAAAACACGAAGGAAGATGGAGGCCTACTTAATGTTTTAAAACATGAAGGAAGATGGAGGCCCACTTAATTAATGTTTTAAAACACGAAGGAAGATGGAGGCCTACTTAATGTTTTAAAACACAAAGGAAGAGGGAGGCCCACTTAATGTTTTAAAACACGTAGGAGGATGGAGACCCACTTAACGTTTTAAAACACGAAGGAAGATGGAGGCCCACTTAATGTTTTAAAACACGAAGGAAGATGGAGGCCCACTTAACGTTTTAAAACTTGAAGGAAGATGGAGGCCCACTTAATGTTTTAAAACACGAAGGAAGATGGAGGCCTACTTAATGTTTTAAAACACAAAGGAAGATGGAGGCCCACTTAATGTTTTAAAACACGAAGGAAGATGGAGGCCCACTTAATGTTTTAAAACACAAAGGAAGATGGAGGCCCACTTAATGTTTTAAAACACGAAGGAAGATGGAGGCCCACTTAATGTTTTAAAACACGAAGGAAGATGGAGGCCCACTTAATGTTTTAAAACACAAAGGACGTTGGAGGCCCACTTAATGTTTTAAAACACGAAGGAAGATGGAGGCCTACTTAATGTTTTAAAACACAAAGGAAGAGGGAGGCCTACTTAATGTTTTAAAACACAAAGGAAGAGGGAGGCCCACTTAATGTTTTAAAACACGAAGGAAGATGGAGGCCCACTTAATGTTTTAAAACACGAAGTAAGATGGAGGCCCACTTAATGTTTTAAAACACAAAGGAAGATGGAGGCCCACTGGATGTCATAAGGTGAACGCACCAATTTGTAAGTCGCTCTGGATAAGAGCGTCTGCTAAATGACTTAAATGTAAATGTAAATGTTAATGTTTTAAAACACGAAGGAAGATGGAGGCCCACTTAATGTTTTAAAACACGAAGGAAGATGGAGGCCCACTTAATGTTTTAAAACACAAAGGACGTTGGAGGCCCACTTAATGTTTTAAAACACGAAGGAAGATGGAGGCCTACTAAATGTTTTAAAACATAAAGGAAGAGGGAGGCCTACTTAATGTTTTAAAACACAAAGGAAGAGGTAGGCCCACTTAATGTTTTAAAACACGAAGGAAGATGGAGGCCCACTTAATGTTTTAAAACACGAAGGAAGATGGAGGCCCACTTAACGTTTTAAAACACGAAGGAAGATGGAGGCCTACTTAATGTTTTAAAACATGAAGGAAGATGGAGGCCCACTTAATTAATGTTTTAAAACACGAAGGAAGATGGAGGCCTACTTAATGTTTTAAAACACAAAGGAAGAGGGAGGCCCACTTAATGTTTTAAAACACGTAGGAGGATGGAGACCCACTTAACGTTTTAAAACACGAAGGAAGATGGAGGCCCACTTAATGTTTTAAAACACGAAGGAAGATGGAGGCCCACTTAATGTTTTAAAACACGAAGGAAGATGGAGGCCTACTTAATGTTTTAAAACACAAAGGAAGAGGGAGGCCCACTTAATGTTTTAAAACACGAAGGAAGATGGACGCCCACTTAATGTTTTAAAACACGAAGGAAGATGGAGGCCCACTTAATGTTTTAAAACACGAAGGAAGATGGAGGCCTAAACACGAAGGAAGATGGAGGCCCACTTAATGTTTTAAAACACGAAGGAAGATGGAGGCCCACTTAATGTTTTAAAACACAAAGGAAGATGGAGGCCCACTTAATGTTTTAGAACACAAAGGAAGATGGAGGCCCACTTAACAATGTTTTAAAAATATAATACATCAATGTAAGACCCAAGTGCAGACTATGTGAAGTAACAATGTTTATTGTAACAGGGGAAGGCAAACGACAGGTCAAGGCAGGCAGGGGTTGATAATCCAGAGTAGGAGCAAAGGTACAGGATGGCAGGATCAGGGACAGGGACAGGCTCAGGCTCAGGGTCAGGGACAGGGTCAGGGACAGGGCGAGGGTCAGGGTCAGCGACAGGGTCAGGGACAGGGACAGGGACAGGGTCAGGGACAGGGACAGGGACAGGCTCAGGGTCAGGGACAGGGTCAGGGACAGGGACAGGCTCAGGGTCAGGGACAGGGACAGGGTCAAGGTCAGGGACAGGCTCAGGCTCAGGGTCAGGGACAGGGTCAGGGACAGGGACAGGCTCAGGCTCAGGCTCAGGGACAGGGTCAGGGACAGGGTCAGGGACAGGGACAGGGACAGGCTCAGGCTCAGGGTCAGGGACAGGCTCAGGGTCAGGGACAGGGTCAGGGTCAGGGACAGGATCAGCGTCAGGGACAGGGACAGGGACAGGGACAGGCTCAGGGTCAGGGTCAGGGACAGGGTCAGGGACAGGGACAGGCTCAGGGTCAGGGACAGGGTCAGGGTCAGGGACAGGCTCAGGGTCAGGGACAGGGTCAGGGACAGGGATAGGCTCAGGCTCAGGGTCAGGGACAGGGTCAGGGACAGGGACAGGATCAGGGTCAGGGTCAGGGACAGGGTCAGGGACAGGGACAGGGACGGGCAGAGTTCAGTAGTCCAGAGAGGGACAAAGTTACAGGACGGCAGGATCAGGGTCAGGGACAGGGTCAGGGACGGGCAGAGTGGTCAGGCAGGCGGGCTCAGGGTCAGGGGCAGGCAGAGTGGTCAGGTAGGCGGGCTCGGAGTCAGGACAGGCAAGTGTCAAAACCAGGAGGGTGAGAAAAGAGAAAAAGTAGGAGCTGAGACATAAAAAAACACTGGTTGGCTTGAACAAACAAGATGAACTGGCACAGACAGACAGAGAGCACAGGTATAAATACCCAGGGGATAAGTGGGGAAGATGGGCGACACCTGGAGGGGGGTGGAGACAATCACAATGACAGGTGAAACAGATCAGGGTGTGACACCTGGAGGGGGGTGGAGACAAGCACAATGACAGGTGAAACAGATCAGGGTGGGACACCTGGAGGGGGGTAGAGACAAGCACAATGACAGGTGAAACAGATCAGGGTGTGACACCTGGAGGGGGGTGGAGACAATCACAACAACAGGTGAAACAGATCAAACATCCATGTTTACCTCTGTGACAGACTTTTTGTGAAATGTAGTCTTTGCTGTACCCATTTGTTTGAATGATTGGTTCTTCATGGGGTCTGAGAGTGTATCCCAAATGATAGTCTGATACTTACATAGAGCACTACGTTGGACTAGAGTGCTGTGGGCCCTGAATAGACACTATAAAGTGAATAGGATGCTGTTTGGGATGCAGAACGAGTGAGCTATTAACTTCCTGCTTCGCTCTGGGAGTTTCCTGTATCGATCTACTGTGACTAGTCTGCAGGGAGGGGGGGAGAGCGAGAGAGAGAGAGAGGGGAGAGAGAGAGAGAGAGAGAGAGAGAGAGAGAGAGAGAGAGAGGGGAGAGAGAGGAATTTGATATGTTGAAATCTTTATTATTTTATAAAGCCCTTAAATTGAATTGAGTGAGGGAGGGAGGGAGGGGGAGTGAGAGGGAGGGAGTGAGAGGGGGAGGAGTGAGAGAACAGTAGACTCAACTTTTCAGCATCAGTAGTCACTTATACATCTCAGAGAGCTGTTAATGGTGTTGTTGTGGGAGTAGTACTGTAGTATTGTAGAGAGAGCCGAGATGCCAGTCGGTTTTTGCTCTCCTTATGGAATTGTCATGTGTGTTTGGCGAGATAGTGAGTAAAGAGTATCGTGTCTGTGTAGGGGGAGTATATTATAGGATTGTACAGGTTCATGTGTTGAATAACAACAGGGTTTCCCTTAGCCGATATTTGCTGGCTTTTGGACGATAAAACCAAGGAATAGCCAGTTAATTGTATTGTTGCCTGTCCTGGGAGAAAAACAACCCCATGTGGCCTGGCCCGGGAGAAAAACAACCCCATGTGGCCTGGCCCAGGAGAAAAACAACACCATGTTGCCTGTCCTAGGAGAAAAACAACACCATGTTGCCTGTCCCAGGAGAAAAACAACCCCATGTGGCCTGGCCCGGGAGAAAAACAACCCCATGTGGCCTGGCCCGGGAGAAAAACAACCCCATGTGGCCTGGTCCGGGAGAAAAACAACCCCATGTGGCCTGGCCCAGGAGAAAAACAACCCCATGTTGCCTGGCCCAGGAGAAAAACAACCCCATGTTGCCTGTCCTGGGAGAAAAACAACCCCATGTGGCCTGGCCCAGGAGAAAAACAACACCATCTGGCCTGTCCTGGGAGAAAAACAACCCCATGTTGCCTGTCCCGGGAGAAAAACAACCCCATGTTGCCTGTCCCGGGAGAAAAACAACCCCATGTTGCCTGTCCTGGGAGAAAAACAACCCCATGTTGCCTGTCCTGGGAGAAAAACAACCCCATGTTGCCTGTCCTGGGAGAAAAACAACCCCATGTTGCCTGTCCTGGGAGAAAAACAACCCCATGTTGCCTGTCCCGGGAGAAAAACAACCCCATGTTGCCTGTCCTGGGAGAAAGATTGAAAGGATGAAAGTGAAAAACAAAGAGAAATACAGGTAAAATAATACAATAAGTTAAACTAATGGCACCAATTATACAATCCTGATAGGTTCCCATAGCGATCACCATAGCAACGACCATAGTGAACATAGCTGAAAGGAGATTGAGTGGCACTCACAGCCAATCATAGAGACATGCAAATCAGGAACTAAAAGACATGAATTGTGTTTCAACTTTTCACTGGTCTGAAATGGCACCCTATTACGGATGCAACCCTGGGTTCACTGTGTGACTCGGTAGAGGGTACAGATGGAACGAGGTCTACTGAACAGCATGTTTATCCTGGGTTCACTGTGTGACTCGGTAGAGGGTACAGATGGAACGAGGTCTACTGAACAGCATGTTTATCCTGGGTTCACTGTGTGACTCGGTAGAGGGTACAGATGGAACGAGGTCTACTGAACAGCATGTTTATCCTGGGTTCACTGTGTGACTCGGTAGAGGGTACAGATGGAACGAGGTCTACTGAACAGCATGTTTATCCTGGGTTCACTGTGTGACTCGGTAGAGGGTACAGATGGAACGAGGTCTACTGAACAGCATGTTTCCCCTGGGTTCACTGTGTGACTCGGTAGAGGGTACAGATGGAACGAGGTCTACTGAACAGCATGTTTATCCTGGGTTCACTGTGTGACTCGGTAGAGGGTACAGATGGAACGAGGTCTACTGAACAGCATGTGTCCCCTGGGTTCACTGTGTGACTCGGTAGAGGGTACAGATGGAACGAGGTCTACTGAACAGCATGTGTCCCCTGGGTTCACTGTGTGACTCGGTAGAGGGTACAGATGGAACGAGGTCTACTGAACAGCATGTTTATCCTGGGTTCACTGTGTGACTCGGTAGAGGGTACAGATGGAACGAGGTCTACTGAACAGCATGTGTCCCCTGGGTTCACTGTGTGACTCGGTAGAGGGTACAGATGGAACGAGGTCTACTGAACAGCATGTTTATCCTGGGTTCACTGTGTGACTCGGTAGAGGGTACAGATGGAACGAGGTCTACTGAACAGCATGTTTATCCTGGGTTCACTGTGTGACTCGGTAGAGGGTACAGATGGAACGAGGTCTACTGAACAGCATGTGTCCCCTGGGTTCACTGTGTGACTCGGTAGAGGGTACAGATGGAACGAGGTCTACTGAACAGCATGTGTCCCCTGGGTTCCTGTGGGACCGGTGAGGTTGGAACGAGGTCTAATGAACAGCATGTTTATCCCTCGATTCACTGTGTGACTCGGTAGAGGGTACAGATGGAACGAGGTCTACTGAACAGCATGTTTATCCTGGGTTCACTGTGTGACTCGGTAGAGGGTACAGATGGAACGAGGTCTACTGAACAGCATGTTTCCTGGGTTCACTGTGTGACTCGGTAGAGGGTACAGATGGAACGAGGTCTACTGAACAGCATGTTTATCCTGGGTTCACTGTGTGACTCGGTAGAGGGTACAGATGGAACGAGGTCTACTGAACAGCATGTGTCCCCTGGGTTCACTGTGTGACTCGGTAGAGGGTACAGATGGAACGAGGTCTACTGAACAGCATGTGTCCCCTGGGTTCACTGTGTGACTCGGTAGAGGGTACAGATGGAACGAGGTCTACTGAACAGCATGTTTATCCTGGGTTCACTGTGTGACTCGGTAGAGGGTACAGATGGAACGAGGTCTACTGAACAGCATGTGTCCCCTGGGTTCACTGTGTGACTCGGTAGAGGGTACAGATGGAACGAGGTCTACTGAACAGCATGTTTATCCTGGGTTCACTGTGTGACTCGGTAGAGGGTACAGATGGAACGAGGTCTACTGAACAGCATGTGTCCCCTGGGTTCACTGTGTGACTCGGTAGAGGGTACAGAGTGAACGAGGTCTACTGAACAGCATGTTTATCCTGGGTTCACTGTGTGACTCGGTAGAGGGTACAGATGGAACGAGGTCTACTGAACAGCATGTGTCCCCTGGGTTCACTGTGTGACTCGGTAGAGGGTACAGATGGAACGAGGTCTACTGAACAGCATGTTTATCCTGGGTTCACTGTGTGACTCGGTAGAGGGTACAGATGGAACGAGGTCTACTGAACAGCATGTTTACCCGGGTTCACTGTGTGACTCGGTAGAGGGTACAGATGGAACGAGGTCTACTGAACAGCATGTGTCCCCTGGGTTCACTGTGTGACTCGGTAGAGGGTACAGATGGAACGAGGTCTACTGAACAGCATGTGTCCCCTGGGTTCACTGTGGGACTCGGTAGAGAGTACAGATGGAACGAGGTCTAATGAACAGCATGTTTATCCTCGATTCACTGTGTGACTCGGTAGAGGGTACAGATGGAACGAGGTCTACTGAACAGCATGTGTCCCCTGGGTTCACTGTGTGACTCGGTAGAGGGTACAGATGGAACGAGGTCTACTGAACAGCATGTTTATCCTGGGTTCACTGTGTGACTCGGTAGAGGGTACAGATGGAACGAGGTCTACTGAACAGCATGTGTCCCCTGGGTTCACTATGTGACTCGGTAACAGAACAGCATGGTCCCCTGGGTTCACTGTGACGTACAGATGGAACGA
>NW_027038741.1:0-37041 GCF_034236695.1 Oncorhynchus nerka
GTTTACATCCAGTAGTAATGGACTCTACCATTCCCACAGACTCCCCTTGGTGTTTACATCCAGTAGTAATGGACTCTACCATTCACACAGACTCCCTTGGCTTTAATACTGTTTACATCCAGTAGTAATGGACTCTACCATTCCCACAGACTCCCCTTGGCGTTTACATCCAGTAGTAATGGACTCTACCATTTTACATCCAGTAGTAATGGACTCTACCATTCACACAGACTCCTTGGTGTTTAATACTGTTTACATCCAGTAGTAATGGACTCTACCATTCACACAGACTCCCCTTGGCGTTTAATACTGTTTACATCCAGTAGTAATGGACTCTACCATTTCCACATCCAGACTCCCCATTGGTCCCTTGTTTAATACTGTTTACATCCAGTAGTAATGGACTCTACCATTCACACAGACTCCCTTGGTTTACATTCCAGTTAATGGACTCTACCATTCACACAGACTCCCTTGTTTACATCCAGTAGTAATGGACTCTACCATTCACACAGACTCCCCTTGGCGTTTACATCCAGTTTACCATTCCACAGTAATGGACTCTACCATTCACACAGACTCCCCTTGGTGTTTACATCCAGTAGTAATGGACTCTACCATTCCCACAGACTCCCTTGGTGTTTACATTTTTACATCCAGTAGTAATGGACTCTACCATTCACACAGACTCCCCTTGGTGTTTAATACTGTTTACATCCAGTAGTAATGGACTCTACCATTCACACAGACTCCCCTTGGCGTTTAATACTGTTTACATCCAGTAGTAATGGACTCTACCATTCACACAGACTCCCCTTGGTGTTTAATACAGTGTTTACATCCAGTAGTAATGGACTCTACCATTCACCACAGACTCCCCTTGGTGTTTAATACAGTTTTTACATTCCAGTGGACTCTACCATTCACACAGACTCCCTTGGTGTTTAATACTGTTTACATCCAGTAGTATGGACTCTACCATTCCCACAGACTCCCCTTGGCGTTTACATCCAGTAGTAATGGACTCTACCATTCCCACAGACTCCCTTTAATACTGTTTACATCCAGTAGTAATGGACTCTACCATTCACACAGACTCCCTTGGCGTTTACATCCAGTAGTAATGGACTCTACCATTCACACAGACTCCCTTGGTGTTTAATACTGTTTACATCCAGTAGTAATGGACTCTACCATTCCAGACTCCCCTTGGCGTTTAATACTGTTTACATCCAGTAGTAATGGACTCTACCATTCACACAGACTCCCCTTGGTGTTTAATACTGTTTACATCCAGTAGTAATGGACTCTACCATTCACACAGACTCCCTTGGTGTTTAATACTGTTTACATCCAGTAGTAATGGACTCTACCATTCACACAGACTCCCAGTTAATGGACTTTCAATCCCCTTGGCGTTTAATACCATCCAGTAATGGACTCTACCATTCTACAGACTCCCCTTGGCTTTATTATCCAGACTCCCATTCACACAGACTCCCCTTGGCGTTTAATACTGTTTACATCCAGTGGAGTAATGGACTCCCCATTCACACAGACTCCCCTTGGGTTTAATTCACTGTTTACATCCAGTAGTAATGGACTCTACCATTCACACAGACTCCCCTTGGTGTTTAATACTGTTTACATCCAGTAGTAATGGACTCTACCATTCACACAGACTCCCTTGGCGTTTACATCCAGTAGTAATGGACTCTACCATTCACACAGACTCCCCTTGGTGTTTAATACTGTTTACATCCAGTAGTAATGGACTCTACCATTCCCACAGACTCCCCTTGGTGTTTAATACTGTTTACATCCAGTAGTAATGGACTCTACCATTCCCACAGACTCCCTTGGCGTTTACATCCAGTAGTAATGGACTCTACCATTCACAGACTCCCCTTGGTGTTTAATACTGTTCCCCTTGGCGTTTACATCCAGTAGTAATGGACTCTACCATTCACACAGACTCCCCTTGGTTTACATCCAGTAGTAATGGACTCTACCATTCACACAGACTCCCCTTGGCTTTAATACTGTTTACATCCAGTAGTAATGGACTCTACCATTCCCACAGACTCCCTTGGCGTTTACATCCAGTAGTAATGGACTCTACCATTCCCACAGACTCCCCTTGGCTTTTTAATACTGTTTACATCCAGTAGTAATGGACTCTACCATTCACACAGACTCCCCTTGCGTTTACATCCAGTAGTAATGGACTCTACCATTCACACAGACTCCCCTTGGTGTTTAATACTGTTTACATCCAGTAGTAATGGACTCTACCATTCACACAGACTCCCCTTGGTGTTTACATCCAGTAGTAATGGACTCTACCATTCCCACAGACTCCCTTGGCGTTTAATACTGTTTACATCCAGTAGTAATGGACTCTACCATTCACACAGACTCCCCTGGTGTTTAATACTGTTTACATCCAGTAGTAATGGACTCTACCATTCACACAGACTCCCCTTGGTTTAATACTGTTTACATCCAGTAGTAATGGACTCTACCATTCACACAGACTCCCCTTGGTGTTTACATCCAGTAGTAATGGACTCTACCATTCACACAGACTCCCCTTGGTGTTTACATCCAGTAGTACATCCAGGTAGTAATGGACTCTACCATTCACACAGACTCCCCTTGGCATTTAATACTGTTTACATCCAGTAGTAATGGACTCTACCATTCACACAGACTCCCCTTGGTGTTTACATCCAGTAGTAATGGACTCTACCATTCCCACAGACTCCCCTTTACATCCAGTAGTAATGGACTTTACATCCCCTTGTTTTACATCCAGTAGTAATGGACTCTACCATTCCCACAGACTCCCCTTTAATACTGTTTACATCCAGTAGTAATGGACTCTACCATTCCACAGACTCCCCTTGGCGTTTACATCCAGTAGTAATGGACTCTACCATTCACACAGACTCCCCTTGGCTTTTAATACTGTTTACATCCAGTAGTAATGGACTCTACCATTCACAGACTCCCCTTGGCGTTTAATACTGTTTACATCCAGTAGTAATGGACTCTACCATTCCCACAGACTCCCTTGGTGTTTAATACTGTTTACATCCAGTAGTAATGGACTCTACCATTCATTCACAGACTCCCCTTGGCGTTTAATACTGTTTACATCCAGTAGTAATGGACTCTACCATTCACACAGACTCCCTTGGTGTTTAATACTGTTTATTTACATCCAGACTAGTAATGGACTCTACCATTCACACAGACTCCCCTTGGTGTTTAATACTGTTTACATCCAGTAGTAATGGACTCTACCATTCCCACAGACTCCCCTTGGTGTTTAATACTGTTTACATCCAGTAGTAATGGACTCTACCATTCCCACAGACTCCAGTAGTAATGGACTTTAATACTGTTTTACATCCAGTAGTAATGGACTCTACCATTCACACAGACTCCCTTGGTGTTTAATACTGTTTACATCCAGTAGTAATGGACTCTACCATTCACACAGACTCCCCTTGGTGTTTAATCCAGTTTACATCCAGTAGTAATGGACTCTACCATTCACACAGACTCCCTTGGTGTTTACATCCAGTAGTAATGGACTCTACCATTAGACTCCCCTTACTTTAATACTGTTTACATCCAGTAGTAATGGACTCTACCATTCACACAGACTCCCCTTGGGTTTACATCCAGTAGTAATGGACTCTACCATTCACACAGACTCCAGGTGTTTACATCCAGTAGTAATGGACTCTACCATTCACACAGACTCCCTTGGCGTTTACATCCAGTAGTAATGGACTCTACCATTCACACAGACTCCCTTGGTGTTTAATACTGTTTACATCCAGTAGTAATGGACTCTACCATTCCCACAGACTCCCCTGGTTTTACATCCAGTAGTAATGGACTCTACCATTCCACAGACTCCCCTTGGTGTTTAATACTGTTTACATCCAGTAGTAATGGACTCTACCATTCCCACAGACTCCCCTTGGCGTTTACATCCAGTAGTAATGGACTCTACCATTCACACAGACTCCCCTTGGTGTTTACCATTCCCAGTTTACATCCAGTAATGGACTCTACCATTCACACAGACTCCCCTTGGTGTTTACATCCAGTAGTAATGGACTCTACCATTCACACAGACTCCCCTTGGCGTTTAATCCAGTAGTTTACATTCCAGTAGTAATGGACTCTACCATTCCCACAGACTCCCCTTGGTGTTTACATCCAGTAGTAATGGACTCTACCATTCACACAGACTCCCCTTGGCGTTTAATACTGTTTACATCCAGTAGTAATGGACTCTACCATTCACACAGACTCCCCTTGGTGTTTACATCCAGTAGTAATGGACTCTACCATTCCCACAGACTCCCCTTTTACATCCAATAGGCGTTTACTGTTTACATCCAGTAGTAATGGACTCTACCATTCACACAGACTCCCCTTGGTGTTTACATCCAGTAGTAATGGACTCTACCATTCACACAGACTGTTTACATCCAGTAGTAATGGACTCTACCATTCACACAGACTCCCCTTGGCTTTAATACTGTTTACATCCAGTAGTAATGGACTCTACCATTCACACAGACTCCCCTTGGCTTTAATACTGTTTACATCCAGTAGTAATGGACTCTACCATTCCCACAGACTCCTGGTGTTTACATCCAGTAGTAATGGACTCTACCATTCCCACAGACTCCCCTTGGCGTTTACATCCAGTAGTAATGGACTCTACCATTCCACAGACTCCCCTTGGCGTTTACATCCAGTAGTAATGGACTCTACCATTCACACAGACTCCCCTTGGCGTTTAATACTGTTTACATCCAGTAGTAATGGACTCTACCATTCACACAGACTCCCCTTGGACTGTTTACATCCAG
This sequence comes from Oncorhynchus nerka, assembly GCF_034236695.1. Classification (NCBI taxonomy): domain Eukaryota; kingdom Metazoa; phylum Chordata; class Actinopteri; order Salmoniformes; family Salmonidae; genus Oncorhynchus; species Oncorhynchus nerka. The sequence goes on from NW_027038741.1 coordinate 4,902, forward strand.
TAGTAATGGACTTTTCACATCCATCCAGTAGTAATGGACTCTACCATTCACACAGACTCCCCTTGGTGTTTAATACGGTTTACATCCAGTAGTAATGGACTCTACCATTCACACAGACTCCCCTTGGTGTTTAATACTGTTTACATCCAGTAGTAATGGACTCTACCATTCACACAGACTCCCTTGGTGTTTAATACTGTTTACATCCAGTAGTAATGGACTCTACCATTCCACACAGACTCCCCTTGGCAGTTTACTCCAGTAGTAATGGACTCTACCATTCACACAGACTCCCCTTAATACTTCCATTGTAGTAATGGACTCTACCATTCACACAGACTTTACATCCAGTAGTAATGGACTCTACCATTCCCACAGACTCCCCTTGGCATTTAATACTGTTTACATCCAGTAGTAATGGACTCTACCATTCCCACAGACTCCCCTTGGTGTTTACATCCAGTAGTAATGGACTTACCATTCCACAGACTCCCCTTGGCGTTTACATCCAGTAGTAATGGACTCTACCATTCCCACAGACTCCCCTTGGCGTTTACATCCAGTAGTAATGGACTCTACCATTCCCACAGACTCCCCTTGGTGTTTACATCCAGTAGTAATGGACTCTACCATTCCCACAGACTCCCCTTGGCATTTACATCCAGTAGTAATGGACTCTACCATTCACACAGACTCCCCTTGGTGTTTAATACTGTTTACATCCAGTAGTAATGGACTCTACCATTCACACAGACTCCCCTTGGCGTTTAATACTGTTTACATCCAGTAGTAATGGACTCTACCATTCACACAGACTCCCCTTGGCGTTTAATACTGTTTACATCCAGTAGTAATGGACTCTACCATTCACACAGACTCCCCTTGGTGTTTAATACTGTTTACATCCAGTTAATGGACTCTACCATTCACACAGACTCCCCTTGGCCATCCAGTAGTAATGGACTCTACCATTCACACAGACTCCCCTTGGTGTTTAATACTGTTTACATCCAGTAGTAATGGACTCTACCATTCACACAGACTCCCCTTGTTTAATACAGACTCCCCTTGTTTACATCCAGTAGTAATGGACTTACCATTCCACTCCCTTGTAGTAATGGACTCTACCATTCACACAGACTCCCTTGGCGTTTAATACTGTTTACATCCAGTAGTAATGGACTCTACCATTCACACAGACTCCCCTTGGTGTTTAATACTGTTTACATCCAGTAGTAATGGACTCTACCATTCACACAGACTCCCCTTGGCATTTAATACTGTTTACATCCAGTAGTAATGGACTCTACCATTCCACAGACTCCCCTTGGTGTTTACATCCAGTAGTAATGGACTCTACCATTCCCACAGACTCCCCTTGGCGTTTAATACTAAATGGACTCTACCATTCCCACAGTTTACATCCAGTAGTAATGGACTCTACCATTCCACAGACTCCCTTGGCGTTTACATCCAGTAGTAATGGACTCTACCATTCACACAGACTCCCCTTGGTGTTTAATACTCCCCAGTAGTAATGGACTTGGACTCCCTTGGCATTTACATCCAGTAGTAATGGACTCTACCATTCCCACAGACTCCCCTTGGCGTTTACATCCAGTAGTAATGGACTCTACCATTCCCACAGACTCCCCTTGGTGTTTAATACTGTTTACATCCAGTAGTAATGGACTCTACCATTCACACAGACTCCCCTTGGCGTTTAATACTGTTTACATCCAGTAGTAATGGACTCTACCATCCAGTAGTAATGGACTCTACCATTCACACAGACTCCCCTTGGGGTTTACATCCAGTAGTAATGGACTCTACCATTCACACAGACTCCCCTTGGCGTTTACAGACTCCCATTCACACAGACTCCCTTGGTGTTTAATACTGTTTACATCCAGTAGTAATGGACTCTACCATTCACACAGACTCCCTTGGTGTTTAATACTGTTTACATCCAGTAGTAATGGACTCTACCATTCACACAGACTCCCCTTGGCGTTTTACATCCAGTAGTAATGGACTCTACCATTCCCACAGACTCCCCTTGGCGTTTACATCCAGTAGTAATGGACTCTACCATTCACACAGACTCCCCTTACATCCAGTAGTAATGGACTCTACCATTCACACAGACTCCCCTTGGCGTTTACATCCAGTAGTAATGGACTCTACCATTCCAGACTCCCCTTGGTGTTTGGACTCTACCATTCAGTACAGACTCCCAGACTTTGGCGTTTAATACTGTTTACATCCAGTAGTAATGGACTCTACCATTCACACAGACTCCCCTTGGTGTTTACATCCAGTAGTAATGGACTTACATTCACACAGACTCAGGTGTACATCCCTTGGGGTTTACATCCAGTAGTAATGGACTCTACCATTCACACAGACTCCCCTTGGCTTTAATACTGTTTACATCCAGTAGTAATGGACTCTACCATTCCCACAGACTCCCCTTGTTTAATACATCCAGTAGTAATGGACTCTACCATTCACACAGACTCCCTTGGTGTTTAATACACATCCAGTAGTAATGGACTCTACCATTCACACAGACTCCCCTTGGTGTTTAATACTGTTTACATCCAGTAGTAATGGACTCTACCATTCCCACAGACTCCCCTTGGCTTTAATACTGTTTACATCCAGTAGTAATGGACTCTACCATTCCCACAGACTCCCCTTGGTGTTTAATACTGTTTAGTTCCAGTAGTAATGGACTCTACCATTCACACAGACTCCCCTTGGCGTTTAATACTGTTTACATCCAGTAGTAATGGACTCTACCATTCCCACAGACTCCCCTTGGTTTACTTGGACTCTTTCCCACAGACTCCCTGTTTACATCCAGTAGTAATGGACTCTACCATTCACACAGACTCCCCTTGGCTTTACATCCAGTAGTAATGGACTCTACCATTCACACAGACTCCCCTTGGTGTTTACATCCAGTAGTAATGGACTCTACCATTCCACAGACTCCCCTTGGCGTTTAATACTGTTTACATCCAGTAGTAATGGACTCTACCATTCCCACAGACTCCCCTTGGCTTTACATCCAGTAGTAATGGACTCTACCATTCCCACAGACTCCCCTTGGCTTGGCTGTTTACATCCAGTAGTAATGGACTCTACCATTCACACAGACTCCCCTTGGTGTTTACATCCAGTAGTAATGGACTCTACCATTCACACAGACTCCCCTTGGCGTTTACATCCAGTAGTAATGGACTCTACCATTCACACAGACTCCCCTTGGTGTTTAATACTGTTTACATCCAGTAGTAATGGACTCTACCATTCACACAGACTCCCTTGGTGTTTAATACTGTTTACATCCAGTAGTAATGGACTCTACCATTCACACAGACTCCCCTTGGTGTTTAATACTGTTTACATCCAGTAGTAATGGACTCTACCATTCACACAGACTCCCCTTGGAATACTGTTTACATCCAGTAGTAATGGACTCTACCATTCACACAGACTCCCCTTGGCGTTTACATCCAGTAGTAATGGACTCTACCATTCACACAGACTCCCCTTGGCGTTTAATACTGTTTACATCCAGTAGTAATGGACTCTACCATTCCCACAGACTCCCCTTGGTGTTTACATCCAGTAGTAATGGACTCTACCATTCCACAGACTCCCCTTGGCATCCAGTAGTAATGGACTCTACCATTCCCACAGACTCCCCTTGGCGTTTACATCCAGTAGTAATGGACTCTACCATTCCCACAGACTCCCCTTGGTGTTTCTACATCCAGTAGTAATGGGACTCTACCATTCACACAGACTCCCCTTGGCGTTTATTGTTTACATCCAGTAGTAATGGACTCTACCATTCACACAGACTCCCCTTGGTGTTTAATACTGTTTACATCCAGTAGTAATGGACTCTACCATTCACAGACTCCCCTTGGCACTGTTTACATCCAGTAGTAATGGACTCTACCATTCACACAGACTCCCTTGTTTAATACTGTTTACATCCAGTAGTAATGGACTCTACCATTCACACAGACTCCCCTTGGCGTTTAATACTGTTTACATCCAGTAGTAATGGACTCTACCATTCACACAGACTCCCCTTGGTGTTTACATCCAGTTTACATCCAGTAATGGACTCTACCATTCACACAGACTCCCCTTGGTGTTTAATACTGTTTACATCCAGTAGTAATGGACTCTACCATTCACACAGACTCCCCTGGTGTTTAATACTGTTTACATCCAGTAGTAATGGACTCTACCATTCACAGACTCCCCTTGGCGTTTAATACTGTTTACATCCAGTAGTAATGGACTCTACCATTCACACAGACTCCCCTTGGTGTTTAATACCAGTTTACATTCCAGTAGTAATGGACTCTACCATTCCACAGACTCCCCTTGGTAATAGTAATGGACTCTACCATTCACACAGACTCCCCTTGGCGTTTACATCCAGTAGTAATGGACTCTACCATTCCCACAGACTCCCCTTGGACTTTTCCCACAGACATCCAGTAGTAATGGACTCTACCATTCCACAGACTCCCCTTGGCGTTTACATCCAGTAGTAATGGACTCTACCATTCACACAGACTCCCCTTGGTGTTTAATACTGTTTACATCCAGTAGTAATGGACTCTACCATTCACACAGACTCCCTTGGCGTTTAATACTGTTTACATCCAGTAGTAATGGACTCTACCATTCCACAGACTCCCTTGGCGTTTAATACTGTTTACATCCAGTAGTAATGGACTCTACCATTCACACAGACTCCCCTTGGTGTTTAATACTGTTTACATCCAGTAGTAATGGACTCTACCATTCACACAGACTCCCCTTGGCGTTTAATACTGTTTACATCCAGTAGTAATGGACTCTACCATTCACACAGACTCCCCTTGGCGTTTAATACGGTTTACATCCAGTAGTAATGGACTCTACCATTCACACAGACTCCCCTTGGCGTTTACTGTTTACATCCAGTAGTAATGGACTCTACCATTCACACAGACTCCCCTTGGTGTTTAATACTGTTTACATCCAGTAGTAATGGACTCTACCATTCACACAGACTCCCCTTGGTGTTTACATCCAGTAGTAATGGACTCTACCATTCACACAGACTCCCCTTGGTGTTTAATACTGTTTACATCCAGTAGTAATGGACTCTACCATTCCCACAGACTCCCCTTGGTGTTTAATACTGTTTAGTTCCAGTAGTAATGGACTCTACCATTCACACAGACTCCCCTTGGCGTTTAATACTGTTTACATCCAGTAGTAATGGACTCTACCATTCACACAGACTCCCCTTGGTGTTTAATACGGTTTACATCCAGTAGTAATGGACTCTACCATTCACACAGACTCCCCTTGGGGTTTACATCCAGTAGTAATGGACTCTACCATTCCCACAGACTCCCCTTGGCTTTAATACTGTTTACATCCAGTAGTAATGGACTCTACCATTCACACAGACTCCCCTTGGCTTTAATACTGTTTACATCCAGTAGTAATGGACTCTACCATTCACACAGACTCCCCTTGGCGTTTACATCCAGTAGTAATGGACTCTACCATTCACACAGACTCCCCTTGGTGTTTAATACTGTTTACATCCAGTAGTAATGGACTCTACCATTCACACAGACTCCCCTTGGCGTTTAATACTGTTTACATCCAGTAGTAATGGACTCTACCATTCACACAGACTCCCCTTGGCGTTTAATACTGTTTACATCCAGTAGTAATGGACTCTACCATTCACACAGACTCCCTTGGTGTTTAATACTGTTTACATCCAGTAGTAATGGACTCTACCATTCACACAGACTCCCCTTGGCGTTTACATCCAGTAGTAATGGACTCTACCATTCACACAGACTTTACATCCAGTAGTAATGGACTCTACCATTCACACAGACTCCCCTTGGGGTTTACATCCAGTAGTAATGGACTCTACCATTCCCACAGACTCCCCTTGGCATTTAATACTGTTTACATCCAGTAGTAATGGACTCTACCATTCACACAGACTCCCCTTGGCATCCAGTTTGGACTCTATACCCCTGTTTACATCCAGTAGTAATGGAGACTCCCCTTGGTAATCCAGTAGGGACTCTACCATTCCCACAGACTCCCCTTGGCGTTTACATCCAGTAGTAATGGACTCTACCATTCCCACAGACTCCCCTTGGCGTTTACATCCAGTAGTAATGGACTCTACCATTCCCACAGACTCCAGTAGTAATGGACTCTACCATTCCACAGACTCCCCTTGGCTTTAATACTGTTTACATCCAGTAGTAATGGACTCTACCATTCACACAGACTCCCCTTGGCGTTTAATACTGTTTACATCCAGTAGTAATGGACTCTACCATTCACACAGACTCCCCTCTGGGTTTAATACTGTTTACATCCAGTAGTAATGGACTCTACCATTCACACAGACTCCCCTTGGCGTTTAATACTGTTTACATCCAGTAGTAATGGACTCTACCATTCACACAGACTCCCCTTGGCGTTTAATACTGTTTACATCCAGGGGTAATGGACTCTACCATTCACACAGACTCCCCTTGGTGTTTAATACTGTTTACATCCAGTAGTAATGGACTCTACCATTCACACAGACTCCCTTGGTGTTTAATACTGTTTACATCCAGTAGTAATGGACTCTACCATTCACACAGACTCCCCTTGGTGTTTAATACTGTTTACATCCAGTAGTAATGGACTCTACCATTCACACAGACTCCCCTTGGCGTTTAATACTGTTTACATCCAGTAGTAATGGACTCTACCATTCACACAGACTCCCCTTGGCGTTTAATACGGTTTACATCCAGTAGTAATGGACTCTACCATTCACACAGACTCCCCTTGGGGTTTACATCCAGTAGTAATGGACTCTACCATTCACACAGACTCCCCTTGGCGTTTAATACTGTTTACATCCAGTAGTAATGGACTCTACCATTCACACAGACTCCCCTTGGCGTTTACATCCAGTAGTAATGGACTCTACCATTCACACAGACTCCCCTTGGGGTTTACATCCAGTAGTAATGGACTCTACCATTCACACAGACTCCCCTTGGCGTTTACATCCAGTAGTAATGGACTCTACCATTCACACAGACTCCCCTTGGTGTTTAATACTGTTTACATCCAGTAGTAATGGACTCTACCATTCACACAGACTCCCCTTGGCGTTTAATACTGTTTACATCCAGTAGTAATGGACTCTACCATTCACACAGACTACTCCCTTGGCGTTTAATACACAGACTCCCCTTGGCGTTTTACATCCAGTAGTAATGGACTCTACCATTCACACAGACTCCCCTTGGTGTTTAATACTGTTTACATCCAGTAGTAATGGACTCTACCATTCACACAGACTCCCCTTGGCGTTTAATACTGTTTACATCCAGTAGTAATGGACTCTACCATTCCACAGACTCCCCTTGGCGTTTAATTTTACATCCAGTAGTAATGGACTCTACCATTCACACAGACTCCCCTTGGGGTTTACATCCAGTAGTAATGGACTCTACCATTCACACAGACTCCCCTTGGCTTGGCGTTTAATACTGTTTACATCCAGTAGTAATGGACTCTACCATTCACACAGACTCCCTTGGCGTTTAATACACATCCAGTAGTAATGGACTCTACCATTCACACAGACTCCCCTTGGTGGTTTACATCCAGTAGTAATGGACTCTACCATTCCACAGACTCCCCTTGGCGTTTACATCCAGTAGTAATGGACTCTACCATTCACACAGACTCCCCTTGGTGTTTAATACTGTTTACATCCAGTAGTAATGGACTCTACCATTCACACAGACTCCCCTTGGCGTTTAATACTGTTTACATCCAGTAGTAATGGACTCTACCATTCACACAGACTCCCCTTGGCGTTTAATACTGTTTACATCCAGTAGTAATGGACTCTACCATTCACACAGACTCCCTTGGCTGTTTACATCCAGTAGTAATGGACTCTACCATTCCCACAGACTCCCTTGGCGTTTACATCCAGTAGTAATGGACTCTACCATTCCCACAGACTCCCCTTGGCGTTTACATCCAGTAGTAATGGACTCTACCATTCACACAGACTCCCCTTGGCTTTAATACTGTTTACATCCAGTAGTAATGGACTCTACCATTCACACAGACTCCCCTTGGCGTTTACATCCAGTAGTAATGGACTCTACCATTCACACAGACTCCCCTTGGTGTTTACATCCAGTTGTAATGGACTCTACCATTCACACTCCCCTTTACATCCAGTAGTAATGGACTCTACCATTCACACAGACTCCCCTTGGTGTTTAATACTGTTTACATCCAGTAGTAATGGACTCTACCATTCACACAGACTCCCCTTGGCGTTTAATACTGTTTACATCCAGTAGTAATGGACTCTACCATTCACACAGACTCCCCTGGTGTTTAATACTGTTTACATCCAGTAGTAATGGACTCTACCATTCACACAGACTCCCCTTGGCGTTTAATACTGTTTACATCCAGTAGTAATGGACTCTACCATTCACACAGACTCCCCTTGGGTTTAATACTGTTTACATCCAGTAGTAATGGACTCTACCATTCACACAGACTCCCCTTGGCATTTAATACTGTTTACATCCAGTAGTAATGGACTCTACCATTCACACAGACTCCCCTTGGTGTTTACATCCAGTAATGGACTACCATTCCCACAGGACTCCAGTAGTAATGGACTCTACCATTCCCACAGACTCCCCTTGGCTGTTTAATTACTCTACCATTATCCAGTAGTAATGGACTCTACCATTCACACAGACTCCCCTTGGTGTTTACATCCAGTAGTAATGGACTCTACCATTCACACAGACTCCCCTTGGCACTGTTTACATCCAGTTTACATCCAGTAGTAATGGACTCTACCATTCATCCCCTTGGTGTTTAATACTGTTTACATCCAGTAGTAATGGACTCTACCATTCACACAGACTCCCCTTGGCGTTTAATACTGTTTACATCCAGTAGTAATGGACTCTACCATTCACACAGACTCCCCTTGGCGTTTAATACTGTTTACATCCAGTAGTAATGGACTCTACCATTCACACAGACTCCCCTTGGCGTTTACATCCAGTAGTAATGGACTCTACCATTCACACAGACTCCCCTTGGTGTTTAATACTGTTTACATCCAGTAGTAATGGACTCTACCATTCACACAGACTCCCTTTGGCGTTTAATACTGTTTACATCCAGTAGTAATGGACTCTACCATTCACACAGACTCCCCTTGGCGTTTACATCCAGTAGTAATGGACTCTACCATTCACACAGACTCCCCTTGGCGTTTACATCCAGTAGTAATGGACTCTACCATTCACACAGACTCCCCTTGGTGTTTAATACTGTTTACATCCAGTAGTAATGGACTCTACCATTCACACAGACTCCCCTTGGTGTTTAATACTGTTTACATCCAGTAGTAATGGACTCTACCATTCCACAGACTCCCCTTGGCATTTAATACTGTTTACATCCAGTAGTAATGGACTCTACCATTCACACAGACTCCCCTTGGCGTTTAATACTGTTTACATCCAGTAGTAATGGACTCTACCATTCCACAGACTCCCCTTGGCGTTTACATCCAGTAGTAATGGACTCTACCATTCCCACAGACTCCCCTTGGCGTTTAATACATCCAGTAGTAATGGACTCTACCATTCACACAGACTCCCCTTGGTGTTTAATACATCCAGTAGTAATGGACTCTACCATTCACACAGACTCCCCTTGGCTTTAATACTGTTTACATCCAGTAGTAATGGATCAGTAGTAATGGACTCTACCATTCACACAGACTCCCCTTGGCGTTTAATACTGTTTACATCCAGTAGTAATGGACTCTACCATTCACACAGACTCCCCTTGGCGTTTACATCCAGTAGTAATGGACTCTACCATTCACACAGACTCCCCTTGGCTTTAATACTGTTTACATCCAGTAGTAATGGACTCTACCATTCACACAGACTCCCCTTGGCTTTAATACTGTTTACATCCAGTAGTAATGGACTCTACCATTCACACAGACTCCCCTTGGTGTTTAATACGGTTTACATCCAGTAGTAATGGACTCTACCATTCACACAGACTCCCCTTGGTGTTTACATCCAGTAGTAATGGACTCTACCATTCACACAGACTCCCCTTGGTGTTTAATACTGTTTACATCCAGTAGTAATGGACTCTACCATTCACACAGACTCCCCTTGGCGTTTAATACTGTTTACATCCAGTAGTAATGGACTCTACCATTCACACAGACTCCCCTTGGGGTTTACATCCAGTAGTAATGGACTCTACCATTCACACAGACTCCCCTTGGCATTTAATACTGTTTACATCCAGTAGTAATGGACTCTACCATTCCCACAGACTCCCCTTGGTGTTTACATCCAATAGTAATGGACTCTACCATTCCCACAGACTCCCCTTGGTGTTTAATACTGTTTACATCCAGTAGTAATGGACTCTACCATTCCACAGACTCCCTTGGCTGTTTACATCCAGTAGTAATGGACTCTACCATTCCCACAGACTCCCCTTGGTGTTTACATCCAGTAGTAATGGACTCTACCATTCCCACAGACTCCCCTTGGCATTTACATCCAGTAGTAATGGACTCTACCATTCACACAGACTCCCCTTGGTGTTTAATACTGTTTACATCCAGTAGTAATGGACTCTACCATTCACACAGACTCCCCTTGGCGTTTAATACTGTTTACATCCAGTAGTAATGGACTCTACCATTCACACAGACTCCCCTTGGTGTTTAATACTGTTTACATCCAGTAGTAATGGACTCTACCATTCACACAGACTCCCCTTGGCGTTTAATACTGTTTACATCCAGTAGTAATGGACTCTACCATTCACACAGACTCCCCTTGGCGTTTAATACTGTTTACATCCAGTAGTAATGGACTCTACCATTCACACAGATTCCCCTTGGTGTTTAATACGGTTTACATCCAGTAGTAATGGACTCTACCATTCACACAGACTCCCCTTGGTGTTTACATCCAGTAGTAATGGACTCTACCATTCACAGACTCCCCTTGGTGTTTGGAACCATTCCCACAGACTGTTTACATCCAGTAGTAATGGACTCTACCATTCCCACAGACTCCCCTTGGTGTTTAATACTGTTTACATCCAGTAGTAATGGACTCTACCATTCACACAGACTCCCCTTGGCGTTTAATACTGTTTACATCCAGTAGTAATGGACTCTACCATTCACACAGACTCCCCTTGGTGTTTAATACTGTTTACATCCAGTAGTAATGGACTCTACCATTCACACAGACTCCCCTTGGGTTTACATCCAGTAGTAATGGACTCTACCATTCCCACAGACTCCCCTTGGCGTTTACATCCAGTAGTAATGGACTCTACCATTCCACAGACTCCCCTTGGCTTTAATACTGTTTACATCCAGTAGTAATGGACTCTACCATTCACACAGACTCCCCTTGGCTGTTTACATCCAGTAGTAATGGACTCTACCATTCACACAGACTCCCCTTGGCGTTTAATACTTTTACATCCAGTAGTAATGGACTCTACCATTCCACAGACTCCCCTTGGCGTTTAATACTGTTTACATCCAGTAGTAATGGACTCTACCATTCACACAGACTCCCCTTGGCGTTTAATACTGTTTACATCCAGTAGTAATGGACTCTACCATTCACACAGACTCCCCTTGGTGTTTAATACTGTTTACATCCAGTAGTAATGGACTCTACCATTCACACAGACTCCCCTTGGCGTTTAATACTGTTTACATCCAGTAGTAATGGACTCTACCATTCACACAGACTCCCCTTGGCGTTTAATACTGTTTACATCCAGTAGTAATGGACTCTACCATTCACACAGACTCCCCTTGGCGTTTAATACTGTTTACATCCAGTAGTAATGGACTCTACCATTCACACAGACTCCCCTTGGCGTTTAATACTGTTTACATCCAGTAGTAATGGACTCTACCATTCACACAGACTCCCCTTGGCTTTAATACTGTTTACATCCAGTAGTAATGGACTCTACCATTTACACAGACTCCCCTTGGTGTTTAATACTGTTTACATCCAGTAGTAATGGACTCTACCATTCACACAGACTCCCCTTGGTGTTTAATACTGTTTACATCCAGTAGTAATGGACTCTACCATTCACACAGACTCCCCTTGGCTTTAATACTGTTTACATCCAGTAGTAATGGACTCTACCATTCACACAGACTCCCCTTGGCGTTTACATCCAGTAGTAATGGACTCTACCATTCACACAGACTCCCCTTGGTGTTTAATACTGTTTACATCCAGTAGTAATGGACTCTACCATTCACACAGACTCCCCTTGGCGTTTAATACATCCAGTAGTAATGGACTCTACCATTCACACAGACTCCCTTGGTGTTTAATACTGTTTACATCCAGTAGTAATGGACTCTACCATTCACACAGACTCCCCTTGGTGTTTAATACTGTTTACATCCAGTAGTAATGGACTCTACCATTCACACAGACTCCCCTTGGCGTTTAATACTGTTTACATCCAGTAGTAATGGACTCTACCATTCACACAGACTCCCCTTTAATACTGGTTTACATCCAGTAGTAATGGACTCTACCATTCACACAGACTCCCCTTGGCGTTTACATCCAGTAGTAATGGACTCTACCATTCACACAGACTCCCCTTGGCATTTAATACTGTTTACATCCAGTAGTAATGGACTCTACCATTCCACAGACTCCCCTTGGTGTTTACATCCAGTAGTAATGGACTCTACCATTCCACAGACTCCCTTGGCGTTTACATCCAGTAGTAATGGACTCTACCATTCCCACAGACTCCCCTTGGTTTACATCCAGTAGTAATGGACTCTACCATTCCCACAGACTCCCCTTGGTGTTTAATACTGTTTATCCAGTAGTAATGGACTCTACCATTCCCACAGACTCCCCTTGGCGTTTACATCCAGTAGTAATGGACTCTACCATTCACACAGACTCCCCTTGGTGTTTAATACTGTTTACATCCAGTAGTAATGGACTCTACCATTTACACAGACTCCCCTTGGCGTTTAATACGGTTTACATCCAGTAGTAATGGACTCTACCATTCACACATACTCCCCTTGGCGTTTAATACTGTTTACATCCAGTAGTAATGGACTCTACCATTCACACAGATTCCCCTTGGTGTTTAATACGGTTTACATCCAGTAGTAATGGACTCTACCATTCACACAGACTCCCCTTGGTGTTTACATCCAGTAGTAATGGACTCTACCATTCACACAGACTCCCCTTGGTGTTTAATACTGTTTACATCCAGTAGTAATGGACTCTACCATTCACACAGACTCCCCTTGGTGTTTAATACTGTTTACATCCAGTAGTAATGGACTCTACCATTCACACAGACTCCCCTTGGCGTTTAATACTGTTTACATCCAGTAGTAATGGACTCTACCATTCACACAGACTCCCCTTGGTGTTTAATACTGTTTACATCCAGTAGTAATGGACTCTACCATTCACACAGACTCCCCTTGGCGTTTACATCCAGTAGTAATGGACTCTACCATTCCCACAGACTCCCCTTGGCGTTTACATCCAGTAGTAATGGACTCTACCATTCCCACAGACTCCCCTTGGCTTTAATACTGTTTACATCCAGTAGTAATGGACTCTACCATTCACACAGACTCCCCTTGGCGTTTACATCCAGTAGTAATGGACTCTACCATTCACACAGACTCCCCTTGGTGTTTAATACTGTTTACATCCAGTAGTAATGGACTCTACCATTCACACAGACTCCCCTTGGCGTTTAATACTGTTTACATCCAGTAGTAATGGACTCTACCATTCACACAGACTCCCCTTGGCGTTTAATACTGTTTACATCCAGTAGTAATGGACTCTACCATTCACACAGACTCCCCTTGGTGTTTAATACTGTTTACATCCAGTAGTAATGGACTCTACCATTCACACAGACTCCCCTTGGCGTTTAATACTGTTTACATCCAGTAGTAATGGACTCTACCATTCACACAGACTCCCCTTGGCGTTTAATACTGTTTACATCCAGTAGTAATGGACTCTACCATTCCCACAGACTCCCCTTGGCGTTTACATCCAGTAGTAATGGACTCTACCATTCACACAGACTCCCCTTGGCGTTTAATACTGTTTACATCCAGTAGTAATGGACTCTACCATTCACACAGACTCCCCTTGGTTTACATTAATACTGTTTTCACATCCAGTAGTAATGGACTCTACCATTCACACAGACTCCCCTTGGTGTTTACATCCAGTAGTAATGGACTCTACCATTCACACAGACTCCCCTTGGCGTTTACATCCAGTAGTAATGGACTCTACCATTCACACAGACTCCCCTTGGTGTTTAATACTGTTTACATCCAGTAGTAATGGACTCTACCATTCACACAGACTCCCCTTGGCGTTTAATACTGTTTACATCCAGTAGTAATGGACTCTACCATTCACACAGACTCCCCTTGGCGTTTAATACATCCAGTAGTAATGGACTCTACCATTCACACAGACTCCCTTGGCGTTTAATACTGTTTACATCCAGTAGTAATGGACTCTACCATTCACACAGACTCCCCTTGGTGTTTAATACTGTTTACATCCAGTAGTAATGGACTCTACCATTCACACAGACTCCCCTTGGCGTTTAATACTGTTTACATCCAGTAGTAATGGACTCTACCATTCACACAGACTCCCCTTGGCTTTAATACTGTTTACATCCAGTAGTAATGGACTCTACCATTCACACAGACTCCCCTTGGCGTTTACATCCAGTAGTAATGGACTCTACCATTCCCACAGACTCCCCTTGGTGTTTAATACTGTTTACATCCAGTAGTAATGGACTCTACCATTCACACAGACTCCCCTTGGCGTTTAATACTGTTTACATCCAGTAGTAATGGACTCTACCATTCACACAGACTCCCCTTGGTGTTTAATACTGTTTACATCCAGTAGTAATGGACTCTACCATTCACACAGACTCCCCTTGGCGTTTAATACACATCCAGTAGTAATGGACTCTACCATTCACACAGACTCCCCTTGGCTTTAATACTGTTTACATCCAGTAGTAATGGACTCTACCATTCACACAGACTCCCCTTGGTGTTTAATACATCCAGTAGTAATGGACTCTACCATTCACACAGACTCTACCATTCCACTCCCCTTGGTGTTTACATCCAGTAGTAATGGACTCTACCATTCACACAGACTCCCCTTGGTGTTTAATACTGTTTACATCCAGTAGTAATGGACTCTACCATTCACACAGACTCCCTTGGTGTTTAATACTGTTTACATCCAGTAGTAATGGACTCTACCATTCACACAGACTCCCCTTGGCATTTAATACTGTTTACATCCAGTAGTAATGGACTCTACCATTCACACAGACTCCCCTTGGTGTTTACATCCAGTAGTAATGGACTCTACCATTCCCACAGACTCCCCTTGGCGTTTACATCCAGTAGTAATGGACTCTACCATTCCCACAGACTCCCCTTGGCGTTTACATCCAGTAGTAATGGACTCTACCATTCCCACAGACTCCCCTTGGTGTTTACATCCAGTAGTAATGGACTCTACCATTCACACAGACTACCCTTGGCGTTTAATACTGTTTACATCCAGTAGTAATGGACTCTACCATTCCCACAGACTCCCCTTGGTGTTTACATCCAGTAGTAATGGACTCTACCATTCCCACAGACTCCCCTTAATGTTTACATCCTGTTTACATCCAGTAGTAATGGACTCTACCATTCACACAGACTCCCCTTGGTGTTTACATCCAGTAGTAATGGACTCTACCATTCACACAGACTCCCCTTGGCTTTAATACTGTTTACATCCAGTAGTAATGGACTCTACCATTCACACAGACTCCCCTTGGTGTTTAATACTGTTTACATCCAGTAGTAATGGACTCTACCATTCACACAGACTCCCCTTGGTTTACATCCAGTAGTAATGGACTCTACCATTCACACAGACTCCCCTTGGTGTTTAATACTGTTTACATCCAGTAGTAATGGACTCTACCATTCACACAGACTCCCCTTGGCGTTTAATACTGTTTACATCCAGTAGTAATGGACTCTACCATTCACACAGACTCCCCTTGGCTTTAATACTGTTTACATCCAGTAGTAATGGACTCTACCATTCACACAGACTCCCCTTGGTTTTACATCCAGTAGTAATGGACTCTACATTCACACAGACTCCCCTTGGTGTTTAATACTGTTTACATCCAGTAGTAATGGACTCTACCATTCCCACAGACTCCCCTTGGTGTTTAATACTGTTTACATCCAGTAGTAATGGACTCTACCATTCACACAGACTCCCCTTGGCGTTTAATACTGTTTACATCCAGTAGTAATGGACTCTACCATTCACACAGACTCCCCTTGGTGTTTAATACTGTTTACATCCAGTAGTAATGGACTCTACCATTCACACAGACTCCCCTTGGTGTTTACATCCAGTAGTAATGGACTCTACCATTCCCACAGACTCCCCTTGGCGTTTACATCCAGTAGTAATGGACTCTACCATTCCCACAGACTCCCCTTGGCTTTAATACTGTTTACATCCAGTAGTAATGGACTCTACCATTCACACAGACTCCCCTTGGCGTTTACATCCAGTAGTAATGGACTCTACCATTCACACAGACTCCCCTTGGTGTTTAATACTGTTTACATCCAGTAGTAATGGACTCTACCATTCACACAGACTCCCCTTGGCGTTTAATACTGTTTACATCCAGTAGTAATGGACTCTACCATTCACACAGACTCCCCTTGGCGTTTAATACTGTTTACATCCAGTAGTAATGGACTCTACCATTCACACAGACTCCCCTTGGTGTTTAATACTGTTTACATCCAGTAGTAATGGACTCTACCATTCACACAGACTCCCCTTGGCGTTTAATACTGTTTACATCCAGTAGTAATGGACTCTACCATTCACACAGACTCCCCTTGGCGTTTAATACTGTTTACATCCAGTAGTAATGGACTCTACCATTCACACAGACTCCCCTTGGTGTTTAATACTGTTTACATCCAGTAGTAATGGACTCTACCATTCACACAGACTCCCCTTGGCGTTTAATACTGTTTACATCCAGTAGTAATGGACTCTACCATTCACACAGACTCCCCTTGGTGTTTAATACTGTTTACATCCAGTAGTAATGGACTCTACCATTCCACAGACTCCCCTTGGCGTTTACATCCAGTAGTAATGGACTCTACCATTCACACAGACTCCCCTTGGCGTTTACATCCAGTAGTAATGGACTCTACCATTCACACAGACTCCCCTTGGTGTTTAATACTGTTTACATCCAGTAGTAATGGACTCTACCATTCACACAGACTCCCCTTGGTGTTTAATACTGTTTACATCCAGTAGTAATGGACTCTACCATTCACACAGACTCCCCTTGGCGTTTAATTGTTTACATCCAGTAGTAATGGACTCTACCATTCACACAGACTCCCCTTGGCGTTTAATACTGTTTACATCCAGTAGTAATGGACTCTACCATTCACACAGACTCCCCTTGGCGTTTAATACTGTTTACATCCAGTAGTAATGGACTCTACCATTCACACAGACTCCCCTTGGCGTTTAATTTTACATCCAGTAGTAATGGACTCTACCATTCACACAGACTCCCCTTGGTGTTTAATACTGTTTACATCCAGTAGTAATGGACTCTACCATTCACACAGACTCCCCTTGGCGTTTAATACTGTTTACATCCAGTAGTAATGGACTCTACCATTCACACAGACTCCCCTTGGTGTTTAATACTGTTTACATCCAGTAGTAATGGACTCTACCATTCACACAGACTCCCCTTGGCGTTTACATCCAGTAGTAATGGACTCTACCATTCACACAGACTCCCCTTGGTGTTTAATACTGTTTACATCCAGTAGTAATGGACTCTACCATTCACACAGACTCCCCTTGGCGTTTAATACTGTTTACATCCAGTAGTAATGGACTCTACCATTCCCACAGACTCCCCTTGGTGTTTAATACTGTTTACATCCAGTAGTAATGGACTCTACCATTCCACAGACTCCCCTTGGCGTTTACATCCAGTAGTAATGGACTCTACCATTCCCACAGACTCCCCTTGGTGTTTACATCCAGTAGTAATGGACTCTACCATTCACACAGACTCCCCTTGGCTTTAATACTGTTTACATCCAGTAGTAATGGACTCTACCATTCCCACAGACTCCCCTTGGTGTTTACATCCAGTAGTAATGGACTCTACCATTCCCACAGACTCCCCTTGGCGTTTACATCCAGTAGTAATGGACTCTACCATTCCCACAGACTCCCCTTGGTGTTTACATCCAGTAGTAATGGACTCTACCATTCACACAGACTCCCCTTGGCGTTTAATACTGTTTACATCCAGTAGTAATGGACTCTACCATTCACACAGACTCCCCTTGGCGTTTAATACTGTTTACATCCAGTAGTAATGGACTCTACCATTCACACAGACTCCCCTTGGTGTTTAATACTGTTTACATCCAGTAGTAATGGACTCTACCATTCACACAGACTCCCCTTGGTGTTTACATCCAGTAGTAATGGACTCTACCATTCACACAGACTCCCCTTGGTGTTTAATACTGTTTACATCCAGTAGTAATGGACTCTACCATTCACACAGACTCCCCTTGGTGTTTAATACTGTTTACATCCAGTAGTAATGGACTCTACCATTCACACAGACTCCCCTTGGCGTTTAATACTGTTTACATCCAGTAGTAATGGACTCTACCATTCACACAGACTCCCCTTGGTGTTTAATACTGTTTACATCCAGTAGTAATGGACTCTACCATTCACACAGACTCCCCTTGGCTTTAATACTGTTTACATCCAGTAGTAATGGACTCTACCATTCCCACAGACTCCCCTTGGCGTTTACATCCAGTAGTAATGGACTCTACCATTCCCACAGACTCCCCTTGGCTTTAATACTGTTTACATCCAGTAGTAATGGACTCTACCATTCACACAGACTCCCCTTGGCGTTTACATCCAGTAGTAATGGACTCTACCATTCACACAGACTCCCCTTGGTGTTTAATACTGTTTACATCCAGTAGTAATGGACTCTACCATTCACACAGACTCCCCTTGGCGTTTAATACTGTTTACATCCAGTAGTAATGGACTCTACCATTCACACAGACTCCCCTTGGGTTTAATACTGTTTACATCCAGTAGTAATGGACTCTACCATTCACACAGACTCCCCTTGGCGTTTAATACTGTTTACATCCAGTAGTAATGGACTCTACCATTCACACAGACTCCCCTTGGCGTTTAATACTGTTTACATCCAGTAGTAATGGACTCTACCATTCACACAGACTCCCCTTGGGGTTTACATCCAGTAGTAATGGACTCTACCATTCACACAGACTCCCCTTGGCGTTTACATCCAGTAGTAATGGACTCTACCATTCACACAGACTCCCCTTGGCGTTTAATACTGTTTACATCCAGTAGTAATGGACTCTACCATTCACACAGACTCCCCTTGGTGTTTAATACTGTTTACATCCAGTAGTAATGGACTCTACCATTCACACAGACTCCCCTTGGCATTTAATACTGTTTACATCCAGTAGTAATGGACTCTACCATTCCCACAGACTCCCCTTGGTGTTTACATCCAGTAGTAATGGACTCTACCATTCCCACAGACTCCCCTTGGCGTTTACATCCAGTAGTAATGGACTCTACCATTCCCACAGACTCCCCTTGGCGTTTACATCCAGTAGTAATGGACTCTACCATTCCCACAGACTCCCCTTGGTGTTTACATCCAGTAGTAATGGACTCTACCATTCACACAGACTCCCCTTGGCTTTAATACTGTTTACATCCAGTAGTAATGGACTCTACCATTCCCACAGACTCCCCTTGGTGTTTACATCCAGTAGTAATGGACTCTACCATTCACACAGACTCCCCTTGGCTTTAATACTGTTTACATCCAGTAGTAATGGACTCTACCATTCCCACAGACTCCCCTTGGTGTTTACATCCAGTAGTAATGGACTCTACCATTCACACAGACTCCCCTTGGCTTTAATACTGTTTACATCCAGTAGTAATGGACTCTACCATTCACACAGACTCCCCTTGGCGTTTAATACTGTTTACATCCAGTAGTAATGGACTCTACCATTCACACAGACTCCCCTTGGCGTTTAATACTGTTTACATCCAGTAGTAATGGACTCTACCATTCACACAGACTCCCCTTGGCGTTTAATACTGTTTACATCCAGTAGTAATGGACTCTACCATTCACACAGACTCCCCTTGGTGTTTAATACGGTTTACATCCAGTAGTAATGGACTCTACCATTCACACAGACTCCCCTTGGTGTTTAATACTGTTTACATCCAGTAGTAATGGACTCTACCATTTACACAGACTCCCCTTGGCGTTTAATACGGTTTACATCCAGTAGTAATGGACTCTACCATTCACACAGACTCCCCTTGGTGTTTACATCCAGTAGTAATGGACTCTACCATTCACACAGACTCCCCTTGGTAGTAATGTTTAATACTGTTTACATCCAGTAGTAATGGACTCTACCATTCACACAGACTCCCCTTGGTGTTTAATACTGTTTACATCCAGTAGTAATGGACTCTACCATTCACACAGACTCCCCTTGGCGTTTAATACTGTTTACATCCAGTAGTAATGGACTCTACCATTCACACAGACTCCCCTTGGCGTTTAATACTGTTTACATCCAGTAGTAATGGACTCTACCATTCACACAGACTCCCCTTGGTGTTTAATACTGTTTACATCCAGTAGTAATGGACTCTACCATTCACACAGACTCCCCTTGGCGTTTACACATCCAGTAGTAATGGACTCTACCATTCACACAGACTCCCCTTGGCTTTAATACTGTTTACATCCAGTAGTAATGGACTCTACCATTCACACAGACTCCCCTTGGCTGTTTACATCCAGTAGTAATGGACTCTACCATTCACACAGACTCCCCTTGGTGTTTAATACTGTTTACATCCAGTAGTAATGGACTCTACCATTCACACAGACTCCCCTTGGCGTTTAATACTGTTTACATCCAGTAGTAATGGACTCTACCATTCACACAGACTCCCCTTAATACTGTTTACATCCAGTAGTAATGGACTCTACCATTCACACAGACTCCCCTTGGCGTTTACATCCAGTAGTAATGGACTCTACCATTCACACAGACTCCCCTTGGTGTTTAATACTGTTTACATCCAGTAGTAATGGACTCTACCATTCACACAGACTCCCCTTGGCGTTTAATACTGTTTACATCCAGTAGTAATGGACTCTACCATTCCCACAGACTCCCCTTGGCGTTTACATCCAGTAGTAATGGACTCTACCATTCCCACAGACTCCCCTTGGCGTTTACATCCAGTAGTAATGGACTCTACCATTCCCACAGACTCCCCTTGGCGTTTACATCCAGTAGTAATGGACTCTACCATTCACACAGACTCCCCTTGGCTTTAATACTGTTTACATCCAGTAGTAATGGACTCTACCATTCCCACAGACTCCCCTTGGTGTTTACATCCAGTAGTAATGGACTCTACCATTCCCACAGACTCCCCTTGGCGTTTACATCCAGTAGTAATGGACTCTACCATTCCCACAGACTCCCCTTGGTGTTTAATACTGTTTACATCCAGTAGTAATGGACTCTACCATTCACACAGACTCCCCTTGGCGTTTAATACTGTTTACATCCAGTAGTAATGGACTCTACCATTCACACAGACTCCCCTTGGTGTTTAATACTGTTTACATCCAGTAGTAATGGACTCTACCATTCACACAGACTCCCCTTGGTGTTTAATACTGTTTACATCCAGTAGTAATGGACTCTACCATTCACACAGACTCCCCTTGGTGTTTACATCCAGTAGTAATGGACTCTACCATTCACACAGACTCCCCTTGGTGTTTAATACTGTTTACATCCAGTAGTAATGGACTCTACCATTCACACAGACTCCCCTTGGTGTTTAATACTGTTTACATCCAGTAGTAATGGACTCTACCATTCACACAGACTCCCCTTGGTGTTTAATACTGTTTACATCCAGTAGTAATGGACTCTACCATTCACACAGACTCCCCTTGGTGTTTAATACTGTTTACATCCAGTAGTAATGGACTCTACCATTCACACAGACTCCCCTTGGGGTTTACATCCAGTAGTAATGGACTCTACCATTCCCACAGACTCCCCTTGGCGTTTACATCCAGTAGTAATGGACTCTACCATTCCCACAGACTCCCCTTGGCTTTAATACTGTTTACATCCAGTAGTAATGGACTCTACCATTCACACAGACTCCCCTTGGCGTTTACATCCAGTAGTAATGGACTCTACCATTCACACAGACTCCCCTTGGCGTTTAATACTGTTTACATCCAGTAGTAATGGACTCTACCATTCACACAGACTCCCCTTGGCGTTTAATACTGTTTACATCCAGTAGTAATGGACTCTACCATTCACACAGACTACCCTTGGTGTTTAATACTGTTTACATCCAGTAGTAATGGACTCTACCATTCACACAGACTCCCCTTGGTGTTTAATACTGTTTACATCCAGTAGTAATGGACTCTACCATTCACACAGACTCCCCTTGGTGTTTAATACTGTTTACATCCAGTAGTAATGGACTCTACCATTCACACAGACTCCCCTTGGCGTTTACATCCAGTAGTAATGGACTCTACCATTCACACAGACTCCCCTTGGTGTTTAATACTGTTTACATCCAGTAGTAATGGACTCTACCATTCACACAGACTCCCCTTGGCGTTTAATACTGTTTACATCCAGTAGTAATGGACTCTACCATTCACACAGACTCCCCTTGGGGTTTACATCCAGTAGTAATGGACTCTACCATTCACACAGACTCCCCTTGGCGTTTACATCCAGTAGTAATGGACTCTACCATTCACACAGACTCCCCTTGGTGTTTAATACTGTTTACATCCAGTAGTAATGGACTCTACCATTCACACAGACTCCCCTTGGTGTTTAATACTGTTTACATCCAGTAGTAATGGACTCTACCATTCACACAGACTCCCCTTGGCATTTAATACTGTTTACATCCAGTAGTAATGGACTCTACCATTCCCACAGACTCCCCTTGGCGTTTAATACTGTTTACATCCAGTAGTAATGGACTCTACCATTCCCACAGACTCCCCTTGGTGTTTAATACTGTTTACATCCAGTAGTAATGGACTCTACCATTCCCACAGACTCCCCTTGGCGTTTACATCCAGTAGTAATGGACTCTACCATTCCCACAGACTCCCCTTGGTGTTTACATCCAGTAGTAATGGACTCTACCATTCACACAGACTCCCCTTGGCTTTAATACTGTTTACATCCAGTAGTAATGGACTCTACCATTCCCACAGACTCCCCTTGGTGTTTACATCCAGTAGTAATGGACTCTACCATTCCCACAGACTCCCCTTGGCGTTTACATCCAGTAGTAATGGACTCTACCATTCCCACAGACTCCCCTTGGTGTTTACATCCAGTAGTAATGGACTCTACCATTCCCACAGACTCCCCTTGGCTTTAATACTGTTTACATCCAGTAGTAATGGACTCTACCATTCACACAGACTCCCCTTGGTGTTTAATACTGTTTACATCCAGTAGTAATGGACTCTACCATTCACACAGACTCCCCTTGGTGTTTAATACTGTTTACATCCAGTAGTAATGGACTCTACCATTCACACAGACTCCCCTTGGTGTTTAATACCATCCAGTAGTAATGGACTCTACCATTCACACAGACTCCCCTTGGTGTTTAATACTGTTTACATCCAGTAGTAATGGACTCTACCATTCACACAGACTCCCCTTGGCGTTTAATACACATCCAGTAGTAATGGACTCTACCATTCACACAGACTCCCCTTGGTGTTTAATACTGTTTACATCCAGTAGTAATGGACTCTACCATTCACACAGACTCCCCTTGGCGTTTAATACACATCCAGTAGTAATGGACTCTACCATTCCCACAGACTCCCCTTGGCGTTTACATCCAGTAGTAATGGACTCTACCATTCCCACAGACTCCCCTTGGTGTTTACATCCAGTAGTAATGGACTCTACCATTCCCACAGACTCCCCTTGGCGTTTACATCCAGTAGTAATGGACTCTACCATTCCCACAGACTCCCCTTGGCTTTAATACTGTTTACATCCAGTAGTAATGGACTCTACCATTCACACAGACTCCCCTTGGCGTTTACATCCAGTAGTAATGGACTCTACCATTCACACAGACTCCCCTTGGCGTTTAATACTGTTTACATCCAGTAGTAATGGACTCTACCATTCACACAGACTCCCCTTGGCGTTTAATACTGTTTACATCCAGTAGTAATGGACTCTACCATTCACACAGACTCCCCTTGGCGTTTAATTTTTACATCCAGTAGTAATGGACTCTACCATTCACACAGACTCCCCTTGGCGTTTAATACTGTTTACATCCAGTAGTAATGGACTCTACCATTCACACAGACTCCCCTTGGCGTTTAATACTGTTTACATCCAGTAGTAATGGACTCTACCATTCCCACAGACTCCCCTTGGCGTTTACATCCAGTAGTAATGGACTCTACCATTCCCACAGACTCCCCTTGGCTTTAATACTGTTTACATCCAGTAGTAATGGACTCTACCATTCACACAGACTCCCCTTGGTGTTTACATCCAGTAGTAATGGACTCTACCATTCACACAGACTCCCCTTGGCGTTTAATACTGTTTACATCCAGTAGTAATGGACTCTACCATTCACACAGACTCCCCTTGGCGTTTACATCCAGTAGTAATGGACTCTACCATTCACACAGACTCCCCTTGGCGTTTAATACTGTTTACATCCAGTAGTAATGGACTCTACCATTCACACAGACTCCCCTTGGCGTTTAATACTGTTTACATCCAGTAGTAATGGACTCTACCATTCACACAGACTCCCCTTGGCGTTTAATACTGTTTACATCCAGTAGTAATGGACTCTACCATTCACACAGACTCCCCTTGGCGTTTAATACTGTTTACATCCAGTAGTAATGGACTCTACCATTCACACAGACTCCCCTTGGTGTTTAATACTGTTTACATCCAGTAGTAATGGACTCTACCATTCACACAGACTCCCCTTGGCGTTTAATACTGTTTACATCCAGTAGTAATGGACTCTACCATTCACACAGACTCCCCTTGGCGTTTAATACTTTACATCCAGTTTACATCCAGTAGTAATGGACTCTACCATTCACACAGACTCCCCTTGGCGTTTACATCCAGTAGTAATGGACTCTACCATTCACACAGACTCCCTTGGTGTTTAATACTGTTTACATCCAGTAGTAATGGACTCTACCATTCACACAGACTCCCCTTGGTGTTTAATACTGTTTACATCCAGTAGTAATGGACTCTACCATTCACACAGACTCCCCTTGGCGTTTAATACTGTTTACATCCAGTAGTAATGGACTCTACCATTCACACAGACTCCCCTTGGGGTTTACATCCAGTAGTAATGGACTCTACCATTCCCACAGACTCCCCTTGGCGTTTACATCCAGTAGTAATGGACTCTACCATTCCCACAGACTCCCCTTGGCGTTTACATCCAGTAGTAATGGACTCTACCATTCCCACAGACTCCCAGACTCCCCTTGGTGTTTACATCCACATAGTAATGGACTCTACCATTCACACAGACTCCCCTTGGCTTTAATACTGTTTACATCCAGTAGTAATGGACTCTACCATTCCCACAGACTCCCCTTGGTGTTTACATCCAGTAGTAATGGACTCTACCATTCCCACAGACTCCCCTTGGCGTTTACATCCAGTAGTAATGGACTCTACCATTCACACAGACTCCCCTTGGTGTTTACATCCAGTAGTAATGGACTCTACCATTCACACAGACTCCCCTTGGCTTTAATACTGTTTACATCCAGTAGTAATGGACTCTACCATTCCCACAGACTCCCCTTGGTGTTTAATACTGTTTAGTTCCAGTAGTAATGGACTCTACCATTCACACAGACTCCCCTTGGTGTTTAATACTGTTTACATCCAGTAGTAATGGACTCTACCATTCACACAGACTCCCCTTGGCGTTTAATACTGTTTACATCCAGTAGTAATGGACTCTACCATTCACACAGACTCCCCTTGGTGTTTAATACTGTTTACATCCAGTAGTAATGGACTCTACCATTCACACAGACTCCCCTTGGCGTTTAATACTGTTTACATCCAGTAGTAATGGACTCTACCATTCACACAGACTCCCCTTGGTGTTTAATACTGTTTACCCAGTAGTAATGGACTCTACCATTCACACAGACTCCCCTTGGCGTTTAATACTGTTTACATCCAGTAGTAATGGACTCTACCATTCACACAGACTCCCCTTGGTGTTTAATACTGTTTACATCCAGTAGTAATGGACTCTACCATTCCCACAGACTCCCCTTGGCGTTTACATCCAGTAGTAATGGACTCTACCATTCCCACAGACTCCCATTTGGCGTTTACATCCAGTAGTAATGGACTCTACCATTCCCACAGACTCCCTTTGGTGTTAATACTGTTTACATCCAGTAGTAATGGACTCTACCATTCACACAGACTCCCCTTGGCGTTTAATACTGTTTACATCCAGTAGTAATGGACTCTACCATTCACACAGACTCCCCTTGGCGTTTAATACTGTTTACATCCAGTAGTAATGGACTCTACCATTCACACAGACTCCCTTGGCGTTTAATACTGTTTACATCCAGTAGTAATGGACTCTACCATTCACACAGACTCCCCTTGGTGTTTACATCCAGTAGTAATGGACTCTACCATTCCACAGACTCCCTTGGCTTTAATACTGTTTACATCCAGTAGTAATGGACTCTACCATTCACACAGACTCCCCTTTAATACTGTTTACATCCAGTAGTAATGGACTCTACCATTCACACAGACTCCCCTTGGCGTTTAATACTGTTTACATCCAGTAGTAATGGACTCTACCATTCACACAGACTCCCCTTGGTGTTTAATACTGTTTACATCCAGTAGTAATGGACTCTACCATTCACACAGACTCCCCTTGGTGTTTAATACTGTTTACATCCAGTAGTAATGGACTCTACCATTCACACAGACTCCCCTTGGTGTTTAATACTGTTTACATCCAGTAGTAATGGACTCTACCATTCACACAGACTCCCCTTGGCGTTTAATACTGTTTACATCCAGTAGTAATGGACTCTACCATTCACACAGACTCCCTTGGCTTTAATACTGTTTACATCCAGTAGTAATGGACTCTACCATTCACACAGACTCCCCTTGGCGTTTAATACTGTTTACATCAGTAGTAATGGACTCTACCATTCCCACAGACTCCCCTTGGCTTTAATACTGTTTACATCCAGTAGTAATGGACTCTACCATTCACACAGACTCCCTTGGCGTTTACATCCAGTAGTAATGGACTCTACCATTCCCACAGACTCCCCTTGGCGTTTAATACTGTTTACATCCAGTAGTAATGGACTCTACCATTCACACAGACTCCCCTTGGCGTTTAATACTGTTTACATCCAGTAGTAATGGACTCTACCATTCACACAGACTCCCCTTGGCGTTTAATACTGTTTACATCCAGTAGTAATGGACTCTACCATTCACACAGACTCCCCTTGGTGTTTAATACTGTTTACATCCAGTAGTAATGGACTCTACCATTCACACAGACTCCCCTTGGCGTTTAATACTGTTTACATCCAGTAGTAATGGACTCTACCATTCACACAGACTCCCCTTGGGGTTTACATCCAGTAGTAATGGACTCTACCATTCACACAGACTCCCCTTGGCGTTTAATACTGTTTACATCCAGTAGTAATGGACTCTACCATTCCCACAGACTCCCCTTGGCTTTAATACTGTTTACATCCAGTAGTAATGGACTCTACCATTTACACAACTCCCCTTGGGGTTTAATACTGTTTACATCCAGTAGTAATGGACTCTACCATTCACACAGACTCCCCTTGGGTTTAATACGTTTACATCCAGTAGTAATGGACTCTACCATTCACACAGACTCCCTTGGTGTTTAATACTGTTTACATCCAGTAGTAATGGACTCTACCATTCACACAGACTCCCCTTGGTGTTTAATACTGTTTACATCCAGTAGTAATGGACTCTACCATTCACACAGACTCCCCTTGGTGTTTAATACTGTTTACATCCAGTAGTAATGGACTCTACCATTCACACAGACTCCCCTTGGTGTTTACATCCAGTAGTAATGGACTCTACCATTCCCACAGACTCCCTTGGCGTTTACATCCAGTAGTAATGGACTCTACCATTCCCACAGACTCCCCTTGGTGTTTACATCCAGTAGTAATGGACTCTACCATTCCCACAGACTCCCCTTGGTTTAATACTGTTTACATCCAGTAGTAATGGACTCTACCATTCACACAGACTCCCTTGGCTTTAATACTGTTTACATCCAGTAGTAATGGACTCTACCATTCACACAGACTCCCTTGGCGTTTTTACATCCAGTAGTAATGGACTCTACCATTCCCACAGACTCCCCTTGACGTTTACATCCAGTAGTAATGGACTCTACCATTCACACAGACTCCCCTTGGTGTTTACATCCAGTAGTAATGGACTCTACCATTCACACAGACTCCCCTTGGCTTTAATACTGTTTACATCCAGTAGTAATGGACTCTACCATTCACACAGACTCCCCTTGGCGTTTAATACTGTTTACATCCAGTAGTAATGGACTCTACCATTCACACAGACTCCCCTTGGCGTTTACATCCATCCAGTAGTAATGGACTCTACCATTCACACAGACTCCCTTGGCGTTTAATACTGTTTACATCCAGTAGTAATGGACTCTACCATTCA
Organism: Oncorhynchus nerka; assembly: GCF_034236695.1. Taxonomy (NCBI): domain Eukaryota; kingdom Metazoa; phylum Chordata; class Actinopteri; order Salmoniformes; family Salmonidae; genus Oncorhynchus; species Oncorhynchus nerka. The sequence goes on from NW_027038741.1 coordinate 34,240, forward strand.
CACAGACTCCCCTTGGTTTACATCCAGTAGTAATGGACTCTACCATTCCCACAGACTCCCCTTGGCGTTTACATCCAGTAGTAATGGACTCTACCATTCACACAGACTCCCCTTGGTGTTTAATACTGTTTACATCCAGTAGTAATGGACTCTACCATTCACACAGACTCCCCTTGGTGTTTAATACTGTTTACATCCAGTAGTAATGGACTCTACCATTCACACAGACTCCCCTTGGCATCCAGTTTAATACTGTTTACATCCAGTAGTAATGGACTCTACCATTCACACAGACTCCCCTTGGTGTTTACATCCAGTAGTAATGGACTCTACCATTCACACAGACTCCCTTGGTGTTTACATCCAGTAGTAATGGACTCTACCATTCCACAGACTCCCTTGGCGTTTAATACTGTTTACATCCAGTAGTAATGGACTCTACCATTCCACAGACTCCCTTGGCGTTTAATACTGTTTACATCCAGTTTGGACTCTACCATTCACACAGACTCCCCTTGGCGTTTACATCCAGTAGTAATGGACTCTACCATTCACACAGACTCCCCTTGGTGTTTAATACTGTTTACATCCAGTAGTAATGGACTCTACCATTCACACAGACTCCCCTTGGCGTTTAATACTGTTTACATCCAGTAGTAATGGACTCTACCATTCACACAGACTCCCTTGGCTTTAATACTGGTAGTTGGACTCTACCATTCACACAGACTCCCCTTGGCGTTTACATCCAGTAGTAATGGACTCTACCATTCCCACAGACTCCCTTGGTGTTTAATACTGTTTACATCCAGTAGTAATGGACTCTACCATTCACACAGACTCCCCTTGGCATTTAATACTGTTTACATCCAGTAGTAATGGACTCTACCATTCCCACAGACTCCCCTTGGCGTTTACATCCAGTAGTAATGGACTCTACCATTCCACAGACTCCCCTTGGCTTTAATACTGTTTACATCCAGTAGTAATGGACTCTACCATTCACACAGACTCCCTTGGTGTTTAATACTGTTTACATCCAGTAGTAATGGACTCTACCATTCACACAGACTTTGGCGTTTACATCCAGTAGTAATGGACTCTACCATTCCACAGACTCCCTTGGTGTTTAATACTGTTTACATCCAGTAGTAATGGACTCTACCATTCACACAGACTCCCCTTGGCTTTAATACTGTTTACATCCAGTAGTAATGGACTCTACCATTCCCACAGACTCCCCTTGGTGTTTACATCCAGTAGTAATGGACTCTACCATTCACACAGACTCCCCTTGGCGTTTAATACTGTTTACATCCAGTAGTAATGGACTCTACCATTCACACAGACTCCCCTTGGTGTTTAATACTGTTTACATCCAGTAGTAATGGACTCTACCATTCCCACAGACTCCCCTTGGCATCCAGTAGTTAATGGACTCTACCATTCCCACAGACTCCCTTACACATCCAGTAGTAATGGACTCTACCATTCCCACAGACTCCCCTTGGCGTTTAATACTGTTTACATCCAGTAGTAATGGACTCTACCATTCACACAGACTCCCCTTGGCGTTTAATACTGTTTACATCCAGTAGTAATGGACTCTACCATTCACACAGACTCCCCTTGGTAATTTAATTCCCACTGTTTACATCCAGTAGTAATGGACTCTACCATTCACACAGACTCCCCTTGGCGTTTAATACTGTTTACATCCAGTAGTAATGGACTCTACCATTCACACAGACTCCCCTTGGCGTTTAATACTGTTTACATCCAGTAGTAATGGACTCTACCATTCACACAGACTCCCTTGGCTTTAATACTGTTTACATCCAGTAGTAATGGACTCTACCATTCACACAGACTCCCCTTGGCGTTTAATACTGTTTACATCCAGTAGTAATGGACTCTACCATTCACACAGACTCCCCTTGGCTTTAATACTCCCAGTAGTAATGGACTCTACCATTCCCACAGACTCCCCTTGGCTTTTTAATACAGTGTTTCTACCATTCCAGACTCCCTTGGTAATGGACTCTACCATTCCCACAGACTCCTTGGTGTTTTACATCCAGTAGTAATGGACTCTACCATTCACACAGACTCCCCTTGGTGTTTAATACTGTTTACATCCAGTAGTAATGGACTCTACCATTCACACAGACTCCCCTTGGCGTTTACATCCAGTAGTAATGGACTCTACCATTCCCACAGACTCCCCTTGGTGTTTACATCCAGTAGTAATGGACTCTACCATTCACACAGACTCCCCTTGGCTTTAATACTGTTTACATCCAGTAGTAATGGACTCTACCATTCCCACAGACTCCCCTTGGCGTTTACATCCAGTAGTAATGGACTCTACCATTCCCACAGACTCCCCTTGGTGTTTACATCCAGTAGTAATGGACTCTACCATTCCCACAGACTCCCCTTGGTGTTTACATCCAGTAGTAATGGACTCTACCATTCCACAGACTCCCCTTGGCGTTTACATCCAGTTTGGACTCTACCATTCACACAGACTCCCTTTGTTTACATCCAGTAGTAATGGACTCTACCATTCACACAGACTCCCCTTGGTTTAATACTGTTTACATCCAGTAGTAATGGACTCTACCATTCACACAGACTCCCTTGGCGTTAATACTGTTTACATCCAGTAGTAATGGACTCTACCATTCACACAGACTCCCCTTGGCGTGTTTACATCCAGTAGTAATGGACTCTACCATTCCCACAGACTCCCCTTGGCTTTAATACTGTTTACATCCAGTAGTAATGGACTCTACCATT
>NW_027038742.1:0-37060 GCF_034236695.1 Oncorhynchus nerka
GTATTACTTCGTTCAATTTACGTATTGCTGCAGAAATAATACATGCGGAGTCCTGTAGGCATTACTACTATAAATAACACTGTCACGAGTCCTGTACGAGTCCCAAGGCATTACTACCGCTATAAATAGCCACTGTACGAGTCCTGTGAGGCATTACTACTGCTAGAAATAATGCTGTACGAGTCCTGTACCGAGTCCTGTAAGGCATTACTACTACTATAAATTATATATGCGAGGTCATGAGGCATTTACTACTACTATAAATGTGCACAATACGAGGTCCTGTAAGGCATTACTACTACTATAAATATTACTGTAATACGAGTCCTGTAAGGCATTACTACTACTATAAATAATACTAATACGAGTCCTGTACGAGGTCCTGTAAGACATTACTACTGCTATAAGTAATACTATACAGGTCCTGTAAGGCATTACTACTACTATAAATAATACTATATGTAAGGCATTACTACTACTATAAATTATACTGTACTACTGCTACTATAAATAATACTATGCAAGGTCCTGAGCATTACTACTGCTATAAATATTACTGAGTCCTGTAAGGCATTACTACTGCTATAAATAATACTGTATACGAGGTCCTGTAAGGCATTACTACTGCTATAAATAATACTGAGGTCCTGTAGGCATTACTACTGCTATAAATAATACTCCTGTACGGAGTCCTGTAAGAACATTACTACTGCTATAAATAATACTGTACGAGTCCTGTAAGGCATTACTACTGCTATAAATAATAGGCATTACTACTGCTATAAATAATACTGTACGAGGTCCTGTAAGGCATTACTACTGCTATAAATAATACTGTACGAGTCCTGTAAGGCATTACTACTACTATAAATAATACGATGAGTCCTGTAAGGCATTACTACTACTATAAATAATACTGTACGAGTCCTGTAAGGCATTACTACTGCTATAAATAATAATGTGCGAGTCCTGTAAGGCATTACTACTGATAAATAATAGTCCTGTAAGGCATTACTACTGCTATAAATAATACTGTACGAGTCCTGTAAGGTTACTACTACTATAAATAATGCTGCCTGTAAGGCATAACTGCTATAAATAATCCTGTAAGGCATTACTACTGCTATAAATATTAATGTCGAGTCCTGTAAGGCATTACTACTGCTATAAATAATATACGAGTCCTGTAAGGCATTACTACTGCTATAAATAATACTGTACGAGTCCTGTACGAGTCCTGTAAAACTTTACTACTGCTATAAATAATACTGTACAAGTCCTGTTACTCCTGTAAGGCACTGCTATAAATAATACTGTACGAGTCCTGTAAGGCATTACTACTGCTATAAATAATACTGTACATTACTACTGATAAATAATGTCCCTGTAAGGCATTACTACTGCTATAAATAATACTCCTGTACGAGTCCTGTAAGGCATTACTACTGCTATAAATAATACTGTATGAGTCCTGTAAGGCATTACTACTGCTATAAATAATACTGTACGAGTCCTGTGAGGCATTACTACTGCTATAAATAATACTATACGAGTCCTGTAAGGCATTACTACTGCTATAAATAATACTGTATGAGTCCTGTAAGGCATTACTACTGCTATAAATAATACTGTACGAGTCCTGAGTTACCTGCTATAAATAATACTGTACGAGTCCTGTAAGGCATTAGGTAAATAATACTACGAGTCCTGTAAGGCTTACTACTACTATAAATAAATAATACTGCATGAGTCCTGTAAGGCATTACTACTGCTATAAATAATACTGTACGAGTCCTGTCATTACTACAGCTATAAAATAATACTGTACGAGTCCTGTAAGGCATTACTACTATAAATAATACTGTATGAGTCCTGTAAGGCATTACTACTACTATAAATAACACTGTAAGGCACTACTGCTATAAGGCATTGTACATTACTACTGCTATAAATATTACTGTACGAGGTCTACATTACTACTGCTATAAAAGAGGAATGTACTACATTACTACTATAAATAATACTGTACGAGTCCTGTCCTGTAAGGCATTACTACTACTATAAATAATACTGTTAATACTACTATAAATAATACATGAGTCCTGTAAGGCATTACTACTGCTATAAATACAATGTCATTACTACTGCTATAAATAATAATGTGTAAGGCATTACTACTGCTATAAATAATACTATAAATTACTACTACTATAAATAATGCTATGCTATAAATTAATACTACTATAAATAATACTGTACCTGTAAGGCATCCTGTAAGGCATTACTACTGCTATAAATAATACTGTACGAGTCCTGTAAGGCATTACTACTACTGCTTACTACTGCTATAAATAATACTGTACGAGTCATGTAAGGCATTACTACTGCTATAAATAATACTGTAGTCCTGTACTGAGTCCTGTAAGGCATTACTACTGCTATAAATAATACTGTACGAGTCCTGTAAGGCATTACTACTGCTATAAAGGCATATGAGTCCTGTAAGGCATTACTACTGCTATAAATAATACTGTACGGAGTCCTGTAAGGCATTACTACTGCTATAAATACTGTACGAGTCATGTAAGGCATTACTACTGCTATAAATAATACTGTATGAGTCCTGTAAGGCATTACTACTGCTATAAATATACTATAAATAATACTGCATGAGTCCTGTAAGGCATTACTACTGCTATAAATAATAATGTCTACGAGTCCTGTATAAATAATACGAGTCCTGTAAGGCATTACTACTGCTATAAATAATACTGTACGAGTCCTGTAAGGCATTACTACTGCTATAAATAATACTGTACGAGTCCTGTAAGGCATTACTACTGCTATAAATAATACTGTACGAGTCCTGTAAGGCATTACTACTGCTATAAATAATGCATATGCAGGTCCTGTAAGGCATTGTATGAGTACTGTACGAGTCCTGTAAGGCATTACTACTGCTATAAAATACTACTCCTGTAAGGCATTACTAATAAATAATACTGTATGAGTCATGTAAGGCATTACTACTGCTATAAATAATACTGTACGAGTCCTGTGATTAATACTACTATAAATAATACTGCAGTCCTGTAAGGCATTACTACTGCTATAAATAATACTGCAGGTCCTGTAAGGCATTACTACTGCTATAAATAATACTGTCCTGTAAGACATTACTACTGAGTCCTGTAAGGCATTACTACTGCTATAAATAATACTGCATGAGTCCTGTAAGGCATTACTACTACTATAAATAATACTGCATTACTACTACTATAAATAAAATTGCATGGTCCTGTAAGGCATTACTACTGCTATAAATAATACTGTACGAGTCCTGTAAGGCATTACTACTATAAATAATACTGCATGAGTCCTGTAAGGCATTACTACTACTATAAATAATACTGCATGAGTCCTGTAAGGCATTACTACTATATAAATAATACTGCATGAGTCCTGTATTACTACTGCTATAAATAATACTGTACGAGTCCTGTAAGGCATTACTACTGCTATAAATGTACGAGTCCTGTATAAATAATATATGAGTCCTGTAAGGCATTACTACTACTATAAATAATACTGTACGAGTCCTGTAAGGCATTACTGCTATAAATAATACTGTACGAGTCATACATTACTACTGAGTCCTGTAAGGCATTACTACTGCTATAAATAATACTCCTGTAGACATTATACTACTATAAATGTGCAGTCCTGTAAGGCATTACTACTATAAATAAATAATACTGTATAAATAATATATGAAACCTGTAAGGCATTACTACTACTATAAAGAATACTGTATGAGTCCTGTAAGGCATTACTACTGCTATAAATAATACTGTACGAGTCCTGTGAGGCATTACTACTGCTATAAATAATACTGTACGAGTCCTGTAAGGCATTACTACTGCTATAAATAATACTGTATGAGTCCTGTAAGGCATTACTACTGCTATAAATACTGTACGAGTCCCAAGGCATTACTACTACTATAAATACTGTACGAGTCCTGTAAGGCATTACTACTGCTATAAATAATACTGCACGAGTCCTGTAAGGCATTACTACAGCTATAAATAATACTGCACGAGTCCTGTAAGGCATTACTACTGCTATAAATAATACTGTACGAGTCCTGTAAGGCATTACTACTACTATAAATAACACTGTACGAGTTCTATAAGGCATTACTACTGCTATAAATAATACTGTCATCATGTAAGGGGCATTACTACTGCTATAAATAATACTGTACGAGTCCTGTAAGGCATTACTACTGCTATAAATAATACTGTACGAGTCCTGTAAGGCATTACTACTGCTATAAATAATACTGTACGAGTCCTGTAATGAAACCTGTAAGGCATTACTACTGTATAAATAAATAACACTGTACGCCTGTAAGGCATTACTACTGCTATAAATAATACTGTACGAGTCCTGTAAGGCATTACTACTGCTATAAATAATACTGTACGAGGTCCTGTAAGGCATTACTACTGCTATAAATAATACTGTACGAGGTCCTGTAAGGCATTACTACTAATGATAATACTGTACGAGTCTGTAAGGCATTACTATGCTATAAATAATACTATCCTGTTAATCCTGTAAGGCATTACTACTGCTATAAATAATACTGTACGAGTCCTGTAAGGCATTACTACTGCTATAAAAATACTGTACGAGTCCTGTACGAGTCCTGTAAGGCATTACTACTACTATAAATAAAAATTGCATGAGTCCTGTAAGGCATTACTACTGCTATAAATAATACTGTACGTCCTGTAAGGCATTACTACTGCTATAAATAATACTGTCCTGTACGAGTCCTGTAAGGCATTACTACTGCTATAAATAATACTGCATGAGTCCTGTAAGGCATTACTACTGCTATAAATAATACTATACGAGTCCTGTAAGGCATTACTACTGCTATAAATAATACTGTACGAGTCCTGTAAGGCATTACTACTATAAATAATACTGTACTCCTGTAAGGCATACTAACTATAAATAACACTGTACGAGTTCTATAAGGCATTACTACTGCTATAAATAATACTGTACGAGTCCTGTAAGGCATTACTACTACTATAAATAATACTGCATGAGTCCTGTAAGGCATTACTACTATAAATAACACTATAAATAATACTGCATGAGTCCTGTAAGGCATTACTACTGCTATAAATAATACTGGTAAGGCATTACATTACTGTATACTGGTCCTGTTCAGCTATAAATAATACTGTACGAGTCCTGTAAGGCATTACTACTACTATAAATAATGAAATAATACTACTGTATAAATAATGCGAATCCTGTAAGGCATTACTACTGCTATAAATAATACTGTACGAGTCCTGTAAGGCATTACTACTGCTATAAATAATACTGTACGAGTCCTGTAAGGCATTACTACTACTATAAATAATACTGTACGAGTCCTGTAAGGCATTACTACTGCTATAAATAATACTGTACGAGTCCTGTAAGGCATTACTACTGCTATAAATAATACTGTACGAGGCATCTACTGCTATAAATAATGTACGAGTCCTGTAAGGCATTACTACTACTATAAATAATACTGCACGAGTCCTGTAAGGCATTACTACTAGCTATAAATAATACTGCATGAGTCCTGTAAGGTATAAATCCTGTAAGGCATTACTACTACTAGAAATAATACTGTACGAGTCCTGTAAGGCATTACTACTACTATAAATAATACTGTACGAGTCCTGTAAGGCATTACTACTACTATAAATAATACTGTACGAGTCCTACTATAAATAATACGGCATTACTACTGCTATAAATAATACTGTATGAGTCCTGTAAGGCATTACTACTGCTATAAATAATACTGTACGAGTCCTGTAAGGCATTACTACTGCTATAAATAATACTGTATGAGTCCTGTAAGGCATTACTACTGCTATAAATAACTGTTCGAGTCCTGTAATCATTACTACTACTATAAATAATACTGTACGAGTCCTGGCATTACTACTGCTATAAATAATATCACGTCCCTGTAAGGCATTACTACTGCTATAAATAATACTGTACTCCTGTAAGGCATTACTACTGCTATAAATAATACTGTACGAGTCCTGTAAGGCATTACTACTGCTATAAATAATACTGTACGAGTCCTGTAAGGCATTACTACTGCTATAAATAATACTGTACGCAGTCCTGTAAGGCATTACTACTCACTATAAATATACTGTACGAGTCCTGTAAGGCATTACTAAAAATAATACTGTACGAGTCCTGTAGGCATTACTACTACTATAAATAATACTGCATGCATTACTACTGCTATAAATAATACTGTACGAGTCCTGTAAGGCATTACTACTGCTATAAATAATACTGTACGAGTCCTGTACATTACTACTACTAGAGTCCCTGTAAGGCATTACTACTGCTATAAATAATAATGTATGAGTCCTGTAAGGCATTACTACTCCTATAAATAATACTGTACGAGTCCTGTAAGAGCATTACTACAGCTATAAATAATACTGTACGAGTCCTGTAAGGCATTACTACTACTATAAATAATACTGCATGAGTCCTGTAAGGCATTACTACTACTATAAATAATACTGCATGAGTCCTGTAAGGCATTACTACAGCTATAAATAATACTGTACGAGTCCTGTAAGGCATTACTACTAGAAATAATACTGTACGAGTCCTGTAAGGCATTACTACTACTATAAATAACACTGTACGAGTTCTATAAGGCATTACTACTCCTATAAATAATACTGTACAGTCCTGTAAGGCATTACTACTGCTATAAATAATACTGTACGAGTCCTGTAAGGCATTACTACTGCTATAAATAATACTGTACGAGTCCTGTAAGGCATTACTACTACTATAAATAATACTGCATGAGTCCTGTAAGGCATTACTACAGCTATAAATAATACTGTACGAGTCCTGTAAGGCATTACTACTGCTATAAATAATACTGTACGAGTCCTGTAAGGCATTACTAAATATAAATAATACTGTATGAGTCCTGTAAGGCATTACTACTGCTATAAATAATACTGTACGAGTCCTGTAAGGCATTACTACTGCTATAAATAATACTGCATGAGTCCTGTAAGGCATTACTACTGCTATAAATAATACTGTACATGAGTCCTGTAAGGCATTACTACTACTATAAATAATACTGTACGAGTCCTGTAAGGTCCTTACTACTGCTATAAATAATCCTGTACGAGTCCTGTAAGGTATTACACTACTATAAATAATACTGTAAGTCCTGTAGTCCTGTAAGGCATTACTACTGCTATAAATAATACTGTACGGCATTACCTGTAGGTCCTGTAAGGCATTACTACATAGAAATAATACTGTTCGAGTCTGCATTACTACTACTATAAATAATACTGTACGAGTCCTGTACGGCATTACCTGGAATACATTCCTGTACTACTGCTATAAATAATACTGTACGAGTCCTGTAAGGCATTACTACTGCTATAAATAATACTGTACGAGTCCTGTCCTGTAAGGCATTACTACTGCTATAAATAATACTGTTCGAGTCCTATAAGGCATTACTAATATAAATACTGTACGAGTCTACTGTACTGTAGGCATTACTACTGCTATAAATAATACTGTATGAGTCCTGTAAGGCATTACTACTGCTATAAATAATACTGTACGAGTCCTGTAAGGCATTACTACTACTATAAATAATACTGTACGAGTCCTGTAAGGCATTACTACTGCTATAAATAATACTGTACGAGTCCTGTAAGGCATTACTACTACTATAAATAATACTGTACCTGTAAGGCATTACTACTACTATAAATAATACTGTATGAGTCCTGTAAGGCATTACTACTACTATAAATAATACTGTACGAGTCCTGTAAGGCATTACTACTACTATAAATAATACTGCATGAGTCCTGTAAGGCATTACTACTGCTATAAATAATACTGCACGAGTCCTGTAAGGCATTACTACTACTATAAATAATACTGTACGAGTCCTGTAAGGCATTACTACTGCTATAAATAATACTGTACGAGTCCTGTAAGGCATCTACTGCTATAAATAATACTGGCATTACTACTGCTATAAATAATAATGTACACAAGGCATTACTACTGCTATAAATAATACGAGTCCTGTAAGGCATTACTACTGCTATAAATAATACTGTACCTGTAAGGCATTACTACTGCTATAAATAATACTGTACGAGTCCTGTAAGGCATTACTACTGCTATAAATAATACTGTACCTGTAAGGCATTACTACTGCTATAAATAATACTGTACGAGTCCTGTATTACTACTACTATAAATAATACTGTACGAGTCCTGTAAGGCATTACTACTACTATAAATAATACTGTACGAGTCCTGTAAGGCATTACTACTACTATAAATAATACTGCATGAGTCCTGTAAGGCATTACTACTGCTATAAATAATACTGTACGAGTCCTGTAAGGCATTACTACTGCTATAAATAATACTGTATACTGAGTCCTGTAAGGCATTACTACTGCTATAAATAATACTGTACCTGTAAGGCATTACTACTACTATAAATAATACTGTACGAGTCCTGTAAGGCATTACTACTGCTATAAATAATACTGCATGAGTCCTGTAAGGCATTACTACTGCTATAAATAATACTGTACGAGTCCTGTAAGGCATTACTACTGCTATAAATAATACTGTACGAGTCCTGTAAGGCATTACTACTGCTATAAATAATACGTACGAGTCCTGTAAGGCATTACTACTGCTATAAATAATACTGTACGAGTCCTGTAAGGCATTACTACTGCTATAAATAATACTATATGAGTCCTGTAAGGCATTAGCTACTGCTATAAATAATACTGTACAGTCCTGTAAGGCATTACTACTGCTATAAATAATACTGTACGAGTCCTGTAAGGCATTACTACTGCTATAAATAATACTGTACGAGTCCTGTAAGGCGAGTCCTGTAAGGCATTACTACTGCTATAAATAATACTGTACGAGTCCTGTACATTACTACTGCTATAAATAATACTGTACCATGTAAGGCATTACTACTGCTATAAATAATACTGTATGAGTCCTGTAAGGCATTACTACTGCTATAAATAATACTGTACGAGTCCTGTAAGGCATTACTACTGCTATAAATAATACTGTACGAGGCATCCTGTATAAATAATACGAGTCCTGTAAGGCATTACTACTGCTATAAATAATACTGTACGAGTCCTGTAAGGCATTACTACTGCTATAAATAATACTGTAAATATTACTACTACTATAAATAATACTGTACGAGTTCTATTACTACTACTATAAATAATACTGTACGAGTCCTGTAAGGCATTACTACTGCTATAAATAATACTGTACGAGTCCTGTAAGGCATTACTACTGCTATAAATAATACTGCATACGAGTCCCGTAAGGCATTACTACTGCTATAAATAATAATGTACGAGTCCTGTCGAGTCCTGTAAGGCATTACTACTGCTATAAATAATACTGTACGAGTCCTGTAAGGCATTACTACTGCTATAAATAATACTGTAGTCCTGTAAGGCATTACTACTGCTATAAATAATACCCTGTAAGGCATTACTACTGCTATAAATAATACTGTACGAGTCCTGTAAGGCATTACTACTGCTATAAATAATACTGTACGAGTTCTGTAGGCATTACTACTGCTATAAATAATAAATGTACGAGTCCTGTACGAGTCCTGTAAGGCATTACTACTGCTATAAATAATACTGTACGAGTCCTGTAAGGCATTACTACTGCTATAAATAATATAATACTGTACGAGTCCTGTAAGGCATTACTACTGCTATAAATAATACTGTACGAGTCCTGTACGAGGCATTACTACTGCTATAAATAATACTGTACGAGTCCTGTAAGGCATTACTACTATATAAATAATACGAGGTCTGTGAGTCCTGTACTGCTATAAATAATACTGCCTGTATAAATAATACTGTACGAGTCCTGTAAGGCATTACTACTGCTATAAATAATACTGTACGAGTCCTGTAAGGCATTACTACTGCTATAAATAATACTGTACGGCATTACTGTTATAAATAATACGAGTTACCTGTACGAGTCCTGTAAGGCAAGGCATTACTACTGCTATAAATAATACTGTACGAGTCCTGTAAGGCATTACTACTGCTATAAATAATACTGTACGAGTCCTGTAAGGCATTACTACTGCTATAAATAATACTGTATGAGTCCTGTAAGGCATTACTACTACTATAAATAATACTGTAAGTCCTGTAAGGCATTACTACTGCTATAAATAATACTGTACTAGGTCCCAAGCCTGTAAGCCATTACTACTACTATAAATAACACTGTAAGTTCTGTAAGGCATTACTACTGCTATAAATAATACTGTACGAGTACGCATCCTGTAAAGGCCTGTAATACTGCATTAGTCCTACTACTATAAATAATACTGTACGAGTCCTGTAAGGCATTACTACTGCTATAAATATAAATCCTGTAAGGCATTACTACTACTATAAATAATACTGAGTCCTGTAAGGCATTACTACTGCTATAAATAATACTGTATGAGTCCTGTAAGGCATTACTACTGCTATAAATAATACTGTACGTGTCCTGTACGAGTCCTGTAAGGCATTACTACTGCTATAAATAATACTGTACGAGTCCTGTAATCATTACTACTGCTATAAATAATACTGTACGAGTCCTGTACGGCATTACTACTGTCCCTGTAAGGCATTACTACTGCTATAAATAATACTGTACGAGTCCTGTAAGGCATTACTACTGCTATAAATAATACTGTACGAGTCCTGTACGAGTCCTGTATAAATAATACTGTAAGGCATTACTACTGCTATAAATAATACTGTATCCTGTAAGTCCCGTAAGGCATTACTACTGCTATAAATAATACTGCATGAGTCCCTGTCCTGTACGAGTCCTGTAAGGCATTACTACTGCTATAAATAATACTGTACGAGTCCTGTAAGGCATTACTACTGCTATAAATAATACTGTACGAGTCCTGTACATTACTACAGCTATAAATAATACTGTCCTGTAAGGCATTACTACTGCTATAAATAATACTGTGAGTCCTGTACATTACTACTACTATAAATAACACTGTAGAGTCCTGTAAGGCATTACTACTGCTATAAATAATACTGTACGAGTCCTGTAAGGCATTACTACTGCTATAAATAATACTGTAGTCCTGTAAGGCATTACTACTGCTATAAATAATACTGTACGAGTCCTGTGAGGCATTACTACTGCTATAAATAATACTGTACGAGTCCTGTAAGGCATTACTACTGCTATAAATAATACTGTATGAGTCCTGTAAGGCATTACTACTATAAATAATACTACTTACTACTGAGTATTACTATAAAGGTCCCAAGCATTACTACTGCTATAAATAATACTGTATGAGTCCTGTAAGGCATTACTACTGCTATAAATAATACTGCATCCTGTAAGGCAGTCCTGTAAGGCATTACTACTACTATAAATAATACTGCATGAGTCCTGTACGGCATTACTACAGCTATAAATAATACTGTACGAGTCCTGTAAGGCATTACTACTACTAGAAATAATACTGTATGAGTCCTGTAAGGCATTACTACTGCTATAAATAATACTGTACGAGTCCTGTAAGGCATTACTACTGCTATAAATAATACTGTTGTAAGGCATTACTACTACTATAAATAATACTGCATGAGTCCTGTAAGGCATTACTACTGCTATAAATAATACTGTACGAGTCCTGTAAGGCATTACTACTGCTATAAATAATACTGTACGAGTCCTGTACGAGTCCTGTAAGGCATTACTACTGCTATAAATAATACTGTACGAGTCCTGTAAGGCATTACTACTGCTATAAATAATACTGTACGAGTCCTGTAAGGCATTACTACTGCTATAAATAATACTGTACGAGTCCTACTGCTATAAATAATACTGTAGTCCTGTAAGGCATTACTACTACTATAAATAATACTGCTATAAATACTATAAATAATACTGTACGAGTCCTGTAAGGCATTACTACTGCTATAAATAATACTGTATGAGTCCTGTAAGGCATTACTACTGCTATAAATAATACTGTACGAGTCCTGTAAGGCATTACTACTGCTATAAATAATACTGTACGAGTCCTGTAAGGCATTACTACTGCTATAAATAATACTGTACGAGTCCTGTAAGGCATACTACTACTATAAATAATACTGTATGAGTCTACTACTATAAATAATACTGTGTCCTGTAAGGCATTACTACTGCTATAAATAATACTGTACGAGTCCTGTAAGGCATTACCTGCTATAAATAATACTGCAGAGTCCTGTAAGGCATTACTACTGCTATAAATAATACTGCTATGGTCTGTAAGGCATTACTACTGCTATAAATAATACTGTACGAGTCCTGTAAGGCATTACTACTGCTATAAATAATACTGTACGAGTCCTGTAAGGCATTACTACTGCTATAAATAATACTGTATGAGTCCTGTAAGGCATTACTACTGCTATAAATAATACTGTACGAGTCCTGTAAGGCATTACTACTGCTATAAATAATACTGTACGAGTCCTGTAAGGCATTACTACTGCTATAAATAATACTGTCCTGAGTCCTGTAAGGCATTACTACTGCTATAAATAATACTGTACGAGTCCTGTAAGGCATTACTACTGCTATAAATAATAGTCCTGTACGAGTCCTGTAAGGCATTACTACTGCTATAAATAATACTGTACGAGTCCTAAATAATACTGCTATAAATAATACTGAGTCCTGTAAGGCATTACTACTGCTATAAATAATACTGTACGAGTCCTGTAAGGCATTACTACTACTATAAATAATACTGCATGAGTCCTGTAAGGCATTACTACTACTATAAATAATACTGCATGAGTCCTGTAAGGCATTACTACTGCTATAAATAATACTGTACGAATCCTGTAAGGCATTACTACTACTATAAATAATACTGTACGAGTCCTGTAAGGCATTACTACTACTATAAATAATACTGTACGAGTCCTGTAAGGCATTACTACTGCTATAAATAATACTGTACGAGTCCTGTAAGGCATTACTACTACTATAAATAATACTGTACGAGTCCTGTAAGGCATTACTACTGCTATAAATAATACTGCATACGAGTCCTGTAAGGCATTACTACTACTATAAATAATACTGCATGAGTCCTGTAAGGCATTACTACAGCTATAAATAATACTGTACGAGTCCTGTAAGGCATTACTACTACTATAAATAATACTGTACGAGTCCTGTAAGGCATTACTACTACTATAAATAATACTGTACGAGTTCTATAAGGCATTACTACTGCTATAAATAATACTGTACGAGTCCTGTAAGGCATTACTACTACTATAAATAATACTGCATGAGTCCTGTAAGGCATTAATACTGCTATAAATAATACTGTACGAGTCCTGTAAGGCATTACTACTGCTATAAATAATACTGTACTGAGTCCTGTAAGGCAGTCCTGTAAGGCATTACTACTGCTATAAATAATACTGTACGAGTCCTGTAAGGCATTACTACAGCTATAAATAATACTACCTGTAAGGCATTACTACTGCTATAAATAATACTGAGTCCTGTAAGGCATTACTACTGCTATAAATAATACTGTTCGAGTCCTGTAATAAACTAATAAATAATACTGTACGAGTCCTGTAAGGCATTACTACTGCTATAAAGAATACTGTATGAGTCCTGTAAGGCATTACTACTGCTATAAATAATACTGTACGAGTCCTGTAAGGCATTACTACTGCTATAAATAATACTGTACATCATGTAGTCTACTGCTATAAATAATACTGTTCGCCTGTAATCATTACTACTACTATAAATAATACTGTATGAGTCCTGTACGGCATTACTACTGCTATAAAGAATACTGTATGAGTCCTGTAAGGCATTACTACTGCTATAAATAATACTGTACGAGTCCTGTAAGGCATTACTACTACTAGAAATAATACTGTACGAGTCCTGTAAGGCATTACTACTACTATTAATAACACTGTAAGTTCCAAAGGCATTACTACTGCTATAAATAATACTGTACGAGTCCTGTAAGGCATTACTACTAAGGCATTACATACTACTACTAAAATAATACTGTACGAGTTCTATAAGGCATTACTACTACTAGAAATAATACTGTATGAGTCCTGTAAGGCATTACTACTACTATAAATAATACTGTACGAGTCCTGTAAGGCATTACTACTGCTATAAATAATACTGCACGAGTTCTGTAAGGCATTACTACTACTATAAATAATACTGTAATGTACTAGTCCTGTAAGGCATTTCTGCTGCTATAAATAATACTCGAGTTCTATAAGGCATTACTACTGCTATAAATAATACTGTACGAGTCCTGTAAGGCATTACTACTACTATAAATAATACTGTACGAGTTCTATAAGGCATTACTACTGCTATAAATAATACTGTACGAGTCCTGTAAGGCATTACTACTGCTATAAATAATAATGTA
Source organism: Oncorhynchus nerka (assembly GCF_034236695.1). Lineage (NCBI taxonomy): Eukaryota > Metazoa > Chordata > Actinopteri > Salmoniformes > Salmonidae > Oncorhynchus > Oncorhynchus nerka. The sequence continues at coordinate 14,675 of NW_027038742.1, forward strand.
CGAGTTACTACTGCTATAAATAATACTGTACGAGTCCTGTAGGCATTACTACTGCTATAAATAATACTGTACGAGTCCTGTAAGGCATTACTACTGCTATAAATAATACTGTAGTCCTCATAGTCCTGTAAGGCATTACTACTGCTATAAATAATACTGTACGAGTCCTGTAAGGCATTACTACTACTATAAATAATACTGTACATGAGTACTACTATAAATAATACTGTACGAGTCCTGTAAGGCATTACTACTACTATAAATAATACTGTACGAGTCCTGTAAGGCATTACTACTGCTATAAATAATACTGTACGAGTGTAGTAGTCCTGTAAGGCATTACTACTGCTATAAATAATACTGTACGAGTCCTGTAAGGCATTACTACTACTATAAATAATACTGTACGAGTCCTGTAAGGCATTACTACTGCTATAAATAATACTGTAAGGCATTACTACTGCTATAAATAATACTGAGTCCTGTAAATAATAATGGCATTACTACTGCTATAAATAATACTGTACGAGTCCTGTAAGGCATTACTACTGCTATAAATAATACTGAGTCCTGTAAGGCATTACTACTGCTATAAATAATACTGTAGAGTCCTGTAAGGCATTACTACTGCTATAAATAATACTGTACGAGTCCTGTAAGGCATTACTACTGCTATAAATAATACTGTATGAGTCCTGTAAGGCATTACTACTGCTATAAATAATACTGTACGAGTCCTGTAAGGCATTACTACTGCTATAAATAATACTGTATGAGTCCTGTAAGGCATTACTACTACTATAAATAATACTGTACGAGTCCTGTAAGGCATTACTACTGCTATAAATAATACTGTGCATGAGTCCTGTAAGGCATTACTACTGCTATAAATAATACTGTACGAGTCCTGTAAGGCATTACTACTACTAGTCCTGTAAGGCATTACTACTGCTATAAATAATAATGTACGAGTCCTGTAAGGCATTACTACTACTATAAATAATACTGTACCTGTAGTCCTGTATAAATAATACTGTAGTCCTGTAAGGCATTACTACTACTATAAATTATACTGTACGAGTCCTGTAAGGCATTACTACTACTATAAATAATACTGTACGAGTCCTGTAAGGCATTACTACTGCTATAAATAATAATGTACGAGTCCTGTAAGGCATTACTACTGCTATAAATAATACTGTACGAGTCCTGTAAGGCATTACTACTGCTATAAATAATACTGTACGAGTCCTGTAAGGCATTACTACTGCTATAAATAATAATGTACGAGTCCTGTAAGGCATTACTACTGCTATAAATAATACTGTACGAGTCCGAGTCCTGTAAGGCATTACTACTGCTATAAATAATACTGTACGAGTCCCGTAAGGCATTACTACTGCTATAAATAATACTGTACGAGTCCTGTAAGGCATTACTACTGCTATAAATAATACTGTACGAGTCATGTAAGGCATTACTACTGCTATAAATAATACTGTACGAGTCCTGTAAGGCATTACTACTGCTATAAATAATACTGTACGAGTCCTGTAAGGCATGAGTACTGCTATAAATAATATAAGTCCTGTAAGGCATTACTACTGCTATAAATAATACTGTACGAGTCCTGTAAGGCATTACTACTGCTATAAATAATACTGTACGAGTCCTGTAAGGCATTACTACTGCTATAAATAATACTGTGAGTCCTGTAAGGCATTACTACTGCTATAAATAATACTGTACGAGTCCTGTAAGGCATTACTACTGCTATAAATAATACTGTACGAGTCCTGTAAGGCATTACTACTGCTATAAATAATACTGCATGAGTCCTGTAAGGCATTACTACTGCTATAAATAATACTGTACGAGTCCTGTAAGGCATTACTACTGCTATAAATAATACTGTACAGAGTCCTGTAAGGCATTACTACTGCTATAAATAATACTGTACGAGTCCTGTAAGGCATTACTACTGCTATAAATAATACTGTACGAGGCATTACTACAGCTATAAATAATACTGTAAGTCCTGTAGGCATTACTACTACTATAAATAATACTGCATGAGTCCTGTAAGGCATTACTACTACTATAAATAATACTGCATGAGTCCTGTACGGCATTACTACAGCTATAAATAATACTGTACGAGTCCTGTAAGGCATTACTACTACTATAAATAATACTGTATGAGTCCTGTAAGGCATTACTACTGCTATAAATAATACTGTACGAGTCCTGCATTACTACTACTATAAATAATACTGCATGAGTCCTGTAAGGCATTACTACTGCTATAAATAATACTGTACGAGTCCTGTCATTACTGCTATAAATAATACTGTACGAGTCCTGTAATTACTACTGCTATAAATAATACTGTACGAGTCCTGTAAGGCATTACTACTGCTATAAATAATACTGTACGAGTCCTGTAAGGCATTACTACTGCTATAAATAATACTGTACGAGTCCTGTACGAGTCCTGTAAGGCATTACTACTGCTATAAATAATACTGTACGAGTCCTGTAAGGCATTACTACTGCTATAAATAATACTGTAAGTCCTGTAAGGCATTACTACTGCTATAAAGAATACTGTATGAGTCCTGTAAGGCATTACTACTGCTATAAATAATACTGTACGAGTCCTGTGAGGCATTACTACTGCTATAAATAATACTGTACGAGTCATGTAAGGCATTACTACTGCTATAAATAATACTGTACCTGAGTCCTGTATAAATAATACGTAGTCCTGTAAGGCATTACTACTACTATAAATAATACTGTACGAGTCCTGTAAGGCATTACTACTGCTATAAATAATACTGTACGAGTCCTGTAAGGCATTACTACTGCTATAAATAATAATGTACGAGTCCTGTAAGGCATTACTACTGCTATAAATAATACTGCTCCTGTAAGGCATTACTACTGCTATAAATAATACTGTATGAGTCCTGTAAGTCCTGCATTACTACTATAATATAATAATACTGTACGAGTCCTGTAAGGCATTAATACTACTATAAATAATACTGCATGAGTCCTGTAAGGCATTACTACTGCTATAAATAATACTGTACGAGTCCTGTAAGGCATTACTACTGCTATAAATAATACTGTACGAGTCCTGTAAGGCATTACTACTGCTATAAATAATACTGCTCCTGTAAGTACGAGTCCTGTAAGGCATTACTACTGCTATAAATAATACTGTACGAGTCCTGTAAGGCATTACTACTGCTATAAATAATACTGTACGAGTCCTACGAGTCCTGTAAGGCATTACTACTGCTATAAATAATACTGTACGAGTCCTGTAAGGCATTACTACTGCTATAAATAATACTGTACGAGTCCTGTAAGGCATTACTACTGCTATAAATAATACTGTACGAGTCCTGTAAGGCATTACTACTGCTATAAATAATACTGTACGAGTCCTGTAAGGCATTACTACTGCTATAAATAATACTGTACGAGTCCTGTAAGGCATTACTACTGCTATAAATAATTACTACTGCTATAAATCCTGTACGAGTCCTGTAAGGCATTACTACTGCTATAAATAATACTGTACGAGTCCTGTAAGGCATTACTACTGCTATAAATAATACTGTACGAGTCCTGTAAGGCATTACTACTGCTAGTCCTGTAAGGCATTACTACTACTATAAATAATACTGTACGAGTCCTGTAAGGCATTACTACTGCTATAAATAATACTGTACGAGTCTGTAAGGCATTACTACTACTATAAATAATACTGTATGAGTCCTGTAAGGCATTACTACTACTATAAATAATACTGTACCTGTACGAGTCCTGTAAGGCATTACTACTGCTATAAATAATACTGTACGAGTCCTGTAAGGCATTACTACTGCTATAAATAATACTGTACGAGTCCTGTAAGGCATTACTACTGCTATAAATAATACTGTACGAGTCCTGTAAGGCATTACTACTGCTATAAATAATACTGTACGAGTCCTGTAATAAATAATACTGTACGAGTCCTGTAAGGCATTACTACTGCTATAAATAATACTGTACGAGTCCTGTAAGGCATTACTACTGCTATAAATAATACTGTATGAGTCCTGTAAGGCATTACTACTGCTATAAATAATACTGTACGAGTCCTGTAAGGCATTACTACTGCTATAAATAATAATGTACGAGTCCTGTAAGGCATTACTACTGCTATAAATAATACTGTACGAGTCCTGTAAGGCATTACTACTACTATAAATAATACTGCATGAGTCCTGTAAGGCATTACTACTACTATAAATAATACTGTGTACGAGTCCTGTAAGGCATTACTACTACTATAAATAATACTGCATGAGTCCTGTAAGGCATTACTACTGTACGAGTCCTGTAAGGCATTAATACTACTATAAATAATACTGCATGAGTCCTGTAAGGCATTACTACTGCTATAAATAATACTGTACGAGTCCTGTAAGGCATTACTACTGCTATAAATAATACTGTACGAGTCCTGTAAGGCATTACTACTGCTATAAATAATACTGTACGAGTTCCTGTAAGGCATTACTACTGCTATAAATAATACTGTACGAGTCCTGTAAGGCATTACTACTGCTATAAATAATACTGTGAGTCCTGTAAGGCATTACTACTGCTATAAATAATACTGTACGAGTCCTGTAAGGCATTACTACTGCTATAAATAATACTGTATGAGTCCTGTAAGGCATTACTACTGCTATAAATAATACTGTATGAGTCGAGGCATTACTACTGCTATAAATAATACTGTACGAGTCCTGTGAGGCATTACTACTGCTATAAATAATACTGTACGAGTCCTGTAAGGCATTACTACTGCTATAAATAATACTGTATGAGTCCTGTAAGGCATTACTACTGCTATAAATAATACTGTACGAGTCCTGTAAGGCATTACTACTACTATAAATAATACTGCATGAGTCCTGTAAGGCATTACTACTACTATAAATAATACTGCATGAGTCCTGTACGGCATTACTACAGCTATAAATAATACTGTACGAGTCCTGTAAGGCATTACTACTACTAGAAATAATACTGTATGAGTCCTGTAAGGCATTACTACTACTATAAATAACACTGTACGAGTTCTATAAGGCATTACTACTGCTATAAATAATACTGTACGAGTCCTGTAAGGCATTACTACTACTATAAATAATACTGTACGAGTCCTGTAAGGCATTACTACTGCTATAAATAATACTGTACGAGTCCTGTAAGGCATTACTACTGCTATAAATAATACTGTACGAGTCCTGTACGAGTCCTGTAAGGCATTACTACTGCTATAAATAATACTGTACGAGTCCTGTAAGGCATTACTACTGCTATAAATAATACTGTACGAGTCCTGTAAGGCATTACTACTGCTATAAATAATACTGTACGAGTCCTGTAAGGCATTACTACTGCTATAAATAATACTGTATGAGTCCTGTAAGGCATTACTACTGCTATAAATAATACTGTACGAGTCCTGTAAGGCATTACTACTGCTATAAATAATACTGTACGAGTCCTGTACGAGTCCTGTAAGGCATTACTACTGCTACGAGTCCTGTAAGGCATTACTACTGCTATAAATAATACTGTACGAGTCCTGTAAGGCATTACTACTGCTATAAATAATACTGCTATAAATAATACTGAGTCCTGTAAGGCATTACTACTGCTATAAATAATACTGTACGAGTCCTGTAAGGCATTACTACTCTATAAATAATACTGTACGAGTCCTGTAAGGCATTACTACTGCTATAAATAATACTGTACGAGTCCTGTAAGGCATTACTACTACTATAAATAATACTGTACGGTCCTGTAAGGCATTACTACTGCTATAAATAATACTGTACGAGTCCTGTAAGGCATTACTACTGCTATAAATAATACTGTATGAGTCCTGTAAGGCATTACTACTGCTATAAATAATACTGTACGAGTCCTGTAAGGCATTACTACTGCTATAAATAATACTGTACGAGTCCTGTAAGGCATTACTACTGCTATAAATAATACTAAGGTCATGTAAGGCATTACTACTGCTATAAATAATACTGCAGTCCTGTACGAGTCCTGTAAGGCATTACTACTGCTATAAATAATACTGTACGAGTCCTGTAAGGCATTACTACTACTATAAATAATACTGTACGAGTCCTGTAAGGCATTACTACTACTATAAATAATAAGTCCTGTAAGGCATTAACACCTGTAAGGCATTACTACTGCTATAAATAATACTGTACGAGTCCTATAAGGCATTACTACTGCTATAAATAATACTGTACGAGTCCTGTAAGGCATTACTACTGCTATAAATAATACTGTACGAGTCCTGTAAGGCATTACTACTGCTATAAATAATACTGAGTCCTGTAAGGCATTACTACTGCTATAAATAATACTGTAAGTCCTGTAAGGCATTACTACTATATAAATAATACTGTATGAGTCCTGTAAGGCATTACTACTGCTATAAATAATACTGTACGAGTCCTGTAAGGCATTACTACTGCTATAAATAATACTGTACGAGTCCTGTAAGGCATTACTACTACTATAAATAATACTGTACGAGTTCTAGTGCTATAAATAATACTGTACGAGTCCTGTAAGGCATTACTACTGCTATAAAGAATACTGTATGAGTCCTGTAAGGCATTACTACTGCTATAAATAATACTGTACGAGTCCTGTAAGGCATTACTACTGCTATAAATAATACTGTACGAGTCCTGTAAGGCATTACTACTGCTATAAATAATACTGTACGAGTCCTGTAAGGCATTACTACTGCTATAAATAATAATGTACGAGTCCTGTAAGGCATTACTACTGCTATAAATAATACTGTACGAGTCCTGTAAGGCATTACTACTGCTATAAATAATACTGTAGTCCTGTAAGGCATTACTACTACTATAAATAATACTGTGAGTCCTGTAAGGCATTACTACTGCTATAAATAATACTGTACGAGTCCTGTAAGGCATTACTACTACTATAAATAATACTGTACGAGTCCTGTAAGGCATTACTACTGCTATAAATAATACTGTACGAGTCCTGTAAGGCATTACTACTGCTATAAATAATAATGCTCCTGTAAGGCATTACTACTGCTAGTCCTGTAAGGCATTACTACTGCTATAAATAATACTGCTATAAATAATACTGTACGAGTCCTGTAAGGCATTACTACTGCTATAAATAATACTGTACGAGGTCCTGTAGGCATTACTACTGCTATAAATAATACTGTACGAGTCATGTAAGGCATTACTACTGCTATAAATAATAATGTACGAGTCCTGTAAGGCATTACTACTGCTATAAATAATACTATATGAGTCCTGTAAGGCATTACTACTGCTATAAATAATACTGTACGAGTCCTGTAAGCTATTACTACTGCTATAAATAATACTGTACGAAGGCATTACTGCTATAAATAATACTGTACGAGTCCTGTAAGGCATTACTACTACTATAAATAATACTGTACGAGTCCTGTAAGGCATTACTACTACTATAAATAATACTGTATGAGTCCTGTAAGGCATTACTACTGCTATAAATAATACTGTACGAGTCCTGTAAGGCATTACTACTGCTATAAAGGCATTACTTACTACTGCTATAAATAATACTGTACGAGTCCTGTAAGGCATTACTACTGCTATAAATAATACTGTACGAGTCCTGTAGGCATTACTACTGCTATAAATAATACTGTATGAGTCCTGTAAGGCATTACTACTGCTATAAATAATACTGTACGAGTCCTGTAAGGCATTACTACTACTATAAATAATACTGCATGAGTCCTGTAAGGCATTACTACTACTATAAATAAAATTGCATGAGTCCTGTAAGGCATTACTACTGCTATAAATAATACTGTACGAGTCCTGTAAGGCATTACTACTGCTATAAATAATACTGTACGAGTCCTGTAAGGCATGAGTACTACTATAAATAATACTGTACGAGTTCTATAAGGCATTACTACTGCTATAAATAATACTGCTCCTGTAAGGCATTATAAATAATAATGTACGAGTCCTGTAAGGCATTACTACTGCTATAAATAATACTGTACGAGTCCTGTAAGGCATTACTACTGCTATAAATAATAATGTGACCTGTAAGGCATCTACTGCTATAAATAATACTGTACGAGTCCTGTAAGGCATTACTACTGCTATAAATAATACTGTACGAGTCATGTAAGGCATTACTACTGCTATAAATAATACTGTACGAGTCCTGTAAGGCATTACTACTACTATAAATAATACTGTACGAGTCCTGTAAGGCATTACTACTGCTATAAATAATACTGTACGAGTCCTGTAAGGCATTACTACTGCTATAAATAATACTGTACGAGTCCTGTAAGGCATTACTACTGCTATAAATAATACTGTACGAGTCATGTAAGGCATTACTACTGCTATAAATAATACTGTACGAGTCCTGTAAGGCATTACTACTGCTATAAATAATACTATATGAGTCCTGTAAGGCATTACTACTGCTATAAATAATACTGTACGAGTCCTGTAAGCTATTACTACTGCTATAAATAATACTGTACGAGTCCCGTAAGGCATTACTACTGCTATAAATAATACTGTACGAGTCCTGTAAGGCATTACTACTGCTATAAATAATACTGTACGAGTCCTGTAAGGCATTACTACTGCTATAAATAATAATGTACGAGTCCTGTAAGGTCCTGTAAGGCATTACTACTGCTATAAATAATACTGTACGAGTCCTGTAAGGCATTACTACTGCTATAAATAATACTGTACGAGTCCTGTAAGGCATTACTACTGCTATAAATAATACTGTACGAGTCCTGTAAGGCATTACTACTGCTATAAATAATACTGTACTCCTGTAAGTCCCCGTAAGGCATTACTACTGCTATAAATAATACTGTACGAGTCCTGTAAGGCATTACTACTGCTATAAATAATACTGTACGAGTCATGTAAGGCATTACTACTGCTATAAATAATACTGTACGAGTCCTGTACGAGTCCTGTAAGGCATTACTACTGCTATAAATAATACTGTACGAGTCCTGTAAGGCATTACTACTGCTATAAATAATACTATATGAGTCCTGTAAGGCATTACTACTGCTATAAATAATACTGTACGAGTCCTGTAAGGCATTACTACTGCTATAAATAATACTGTAGGAGTCCTGTACGAGTCCTGTAAGGCATTACTACTACTATAAATAAAATTGCATGAGTCCTGTAAGGCATTACTACTGCTATAAATAATACTGTACGAGTCCTGTAAGGCATTACTACTACTATAAATAATACTGCATGAGTCCTGTAAGGCATTACTACTGCTATAAATAATACTGTACGAGTCCTGTAAGGCATTACTACTACTATAAATAATACTGCATGAGTCCTGTAAGGCATTACTACTACTATAAATAATACTGTACGAGTCCTGTAAGGCATTAATACTACTATAAATAATACTGCATGAGTCCTGTAAGGCATTACTACTGCTATAAATAATACTGTACGAGTCCTGTAAGGCATTACTACTGCTATAAATAATAATGTACGAGTCCTGTAAGGCATTACTACTGCTATAAATAATACTGTACGAGTCCTGTAAGGCATTACTACTGCTATAAATAATACTGTAGTCCTGTACTGTACGAGTCCTGTAAGGCATTACTACTGCTATAAATAATACTGTACGAGTCCTGTAAGGCATTACTACTGCTATAAATAATACTGTACGAGTCCTGTAAGGCATTACTACTGCTATAAATAATACTGTACGAGTCCTGTAAGGCATTACTACTGCTATAAATAATACTGTACGAGTCCTGTAAGGCATTACTACTGCTATAAAGAATACTGTATGAGTCCTGTAAGGCATTACTACTGCTATAAATAATACTGTACGAGTCCTGTGAGGCATTACTACTGCTATAAATAATACTGCATGAGTCCTGTAAGGCATTACTACTGCTATAAATAATACTGTACGAGTCCTGTAAGGCATTACTACTACTATAAATAATACTGCATGAGTCCTGTAAGGCATTACTACTACTATAAATAATACTGTACGAGTCCTGTAAGGCATTACTACTACTATAAATAATACTGCATGAGTCCTGTAAGGCATTACTACTACTATAAATAATACTGCATGAGTCCTGTACGGCATTACTACAGCTATAAATAATACTGTACGAGTCCTGTAAGGCATTACTACTACTAGAAATAATACTGTATGAGTCCTGTAAGGCATTACTACTACTATAAATAACACTGTACGAGTTCTATAAGGCATTACTACTGCTATAAATAATACTGTACGAGTCCTGTAAGGCATTACTACTACTATAAATAATACTGTACGAGTCCTGTAAGGCATTACTACTGCTATAAATAATACTGTACGAGTCCTGTAAGGCATTACTACTGCTATAAATAATAATGTACGAGTCCTGTACGAGTCCTGTAAGGCATTACTACTGCTATAAATAATAATGTACGAGTCCTGTAAGGCATTACTACTGCTATAAATAATACTGTACGAGTCCTGTAAGGCATTACTACTGCTATAAATAATACTGTACGAGTCCCGTAAGGCATTACTACTGCTATAAATAATACTGTACGAGTCCTGTAAGGCATTACTACTGCTATAAATAATACTGTACGAGTCATGTAAGGCATTACTACTGCTATAAATAATACTGTACGAGTCCTGTACGAGTCCTGTAAGGCATTACTACTGCTATAAATAATACTGTACGAGTCCTGTAAGGCATTACTACTGCTATAAATAATACTATATGAGTCCTGTAAGGCATTACTACTGCTATAAATAATACTGTACGAGTCCTGTAAGGCATTACTACTGCTATAAATAATACTGTACGAGTCCTGTAAGGCATTACTACTGCTATAAATAATACTGTACGAGTCCTGTAAGGCATTACTACTGCTATAAATAATACTGTACGAGTCCTGTAAGGCATTACTACTGCTATAAATAATAATGTACGAGTCCTGTACGAGTCCTGTAAGGCATTACTACTGCTATAAATAATACTGTACGAGTCCCGTAAGGCATTACTACTGCTATAAATAATACTGTACGAGTCCTGTAAGGCATTACTACTGCTATAAATAATACTGTACGAGTCCTGTAAGGCATTACTACTGCTATAAATAATAATGTACGAGTCCTGTACGAGTCCCGTAAGGCATTACTACTGCTATAAATAATACTGTACGAGTCCTGTAAGGCATTACTACTGCTATAAATAATACTGTACGAGTCATGTAAGGCATTACTACTGCTATAAATAATACTGTACGAGTCCTGCAATAAGGTCCTGTAAGGCATTACTACTGCTATAAATAATACTGTACGAGTCCTGTAAGGCATTACTACTGCTATAAATAATACTGTACGAGTCCCGTAAGGCATTACTACTGCTATAAATAATACTGTACGAGTCCTGTAAGGCATTACTACTGCTATAAATAATACTGTACGAGTCATGTAAGGCATTACTACTGCTATAAATAATACTGTACGAGTCCTGTACGAGTCCTGTAAGGCATTACTACTGCTATAAATAATACTGTACGAGTCCTGTAAGGCATTACTACTGCTATAAATAATACTATATGAGTCCTGTAAGGCATTACTACTGCTATAAATAATACTGTACGAGTCCTGTAAGGCATTACTACTGCTATAAAGAATACTGTATGAGTCCTGTAAGGCATTACTACTGCTATAAATAATACTGTACGAGTCCTGTGAGGCATTACTACTGCTATAAATAATACTGTATGAGTCCTGTAAGGCATTACTACTGCTATAAATAATAATGTACGAGTCCTGTACGAGTCCTGTAAGGCATTACTACTGCTATAAATAATACTGTACGAGTCCCGTAAGGCATTACTACTGCTATAAATAATACTGTACGAGTCCTGTAAGGCATTACTACTGCTATAAATAATACTGTACGAGTCCTGTAAGGCATTACTACTGCTATAAATAATAATGTACGAGTCCTGTACGAGTCCCGTAAGGCATTACTACTGCTATAAATAATACTGTACGAGTCCTGTAAGGCATTACTACTGCTATAAATAATACTGTACGAGTCATGTAAGGCATTACTACTGCTATAAATAATACTGTACGAGTCCTGTACGAGTCCTGTAAGGCATTACTACTGCTATAAATAATACTGTATGAGTCCTGTAAGGCATTACTACTTATAAATAATACTATATATAAATTACTACTGCTATAAATAATACTGTACGAGTCCTGTAAGGCATTACTACTGCTATAAATAATACTGTAGGAGTCCTGTACGAGTCCTGTAAGGCATTACTACTGCTATAAATAATACTGTACGAGTCCTGTAAGGCATTACTACTGCTATAAATAATACTGTACGAGTCCTGTAAGGCATTACTACTACTATAAATAATACTGCATGAGTCCTGTAAGGCATTACTACTACTATAAATAATACTGTACGAGTCCTGTAAGGCATTACTACTGCTATAAATAATACTGTATGAGTCCTGTAAGGCATTACTACTGCTATAAATAATACTGTACGAGTCCTGTAAGGCATTACTACTGCTATAAATAATAATGTACGAGTCCTGTATAAATGAGTCCTGTAAGGCATTACTACTGCTATAAATAATACTGTACGAGTCCCGTAAGGCATTACTACTGCTATAAATAATACTGTACGAGTCCTGTAAGGCATTACTACTGCTATAAATAATACTGTACGAGTCCTGTAAGGCATTACTACTGCTATAAATAATACTGTACGAGTCCTGTAAGGCATTACTACTGCTATAAATAATACTGTCCCTGTAAGGCATTACTACTGCTATAAATAATACTGTCCTATAAGGCATTACTACTGCTATAAATAATACTGTCCCTGTAAGGCATTACTACTGCTATAAATAATACTGTACGAGTCCTGTAAGGCATTACTACTGCTATAAATAATACTGTACGAGTCCTGTAAGGCATTCCTGTAAGGCATTACTACTACTATAAATAATACTGTACGAGTCCTGTAAGGCATTACTACTGCTATAAATAATACTGTATGAGTCCTGTAAGGCATTACTACTGCTATAAATAATACTGTACGAGTCCTGTAAGGCATTACTACTGCTATAAATAATACTGTATGAGTCCTGTAAGGCATTACTACTGCTATAAATAATACTGTACGAGTCCTGTGAGGCATTACTACTGCTATAAATAATACTGTACGAGTCCTGTAAGGCATTACTACTGCTATAAATAATACTGTATGAGTCCTGTAAGGCATTACTACTGCTATAAATAATACTGTACGAGTCCTGTAAGGCATTACTACTACTATAAATAATACTGCATGAGTCCTGTAAGGCATTACTACTACTATAAATAATACTGCATGAGTCCTGTAAGGCATTACTACAGCTATAAATAATACTGTACGAGTCCTGTAAGGCATTACTACTACTTACTAGAAATAATACTGTATGAGTCCTGTAAGGCATTACTACTACTATAAATAACACTGTACGAGTTCTATAAGGCATTACTACTGCTATAAATAATACTGTACTCCTGTAAGTCCTGCATTACTACTAAAAATAATACTGTATGAGTCCTGTAAGGCATTACTACTGCTATAAATAATACTGTACGAGTCCTGTAAGGCATTACTACTGCTATAAATAATAATGTACCTGAGTCCTGTAATACTGAGTCCTGTAAGGCATTACTACTGCTATAAATAATACTGTACGAGTCCTGTAAGGCATTACTACTGCTATAAATAATACTGTACGAGTCCTGTAAGGCATTACTACTGCTATAAATAATACTGTATGAGTCGTGTAAGGCATTACTACTGCTATAAATAATACTGTACGAGTCCTGTAAGGCATTACTACTGCTATAAATAATACTGTACGAGTCATGTAAGGCATTACTACTGCTATAAATAATACTGTACGAGTCCTGTACGAGTCCTGTAAGGCATTACTACTGCTATAAATAATACTGTACGAGTCCTGTAAGGCATTACTACTGCTATAAATAATACTATATGAGTCCTGTAAGGCATTACTACTGCTATAAATAATACTGTACGAGTCCTGTAAGGCATTACTACTGCTATAAATAATACTGTACGAGTCCCGTAAGGCATTACTACTGCTATAAATAATACTGTACGAGTCCTGTAAGGCATTACTACTGCTATAAATAATACTGTACGAGTCCTGTAAGGCATTACTACTGCTATAAATAATAATGTACGAGTCCTGTACGAGTCCTGTAAGGCATTACTACTGCTATAAATAATACTGTACGAGTCCTGTAAGGCATTACTACTGCTATAAATAATACTGTACGAGTCCTGTAAGGCATTACTACTGCTATAAATAATACTGTAATCATTACTCCTGTAAGGCATTACTACTGCTATAAATAATAATGTACGAGTCCTGTACGAGTCCCGTAAGGCATTACTACTGCTATAAATAATACTGTACGAGTCCTGTAAGGCATTACTACTGCTATAAATAATACTGTACGAGTCATGTAAGGCATTACTACTGCTATAAATAATACTGTACGAGTCCTGTACGAGTCCTGTAAGGCATTACTACTGCTATAAATAATACTGTACGAGTCCTGTAAGGCATTACTACTACTATAAATAATACTATATGAGTCCTGTAAGGCATTACTACTGCTATAAATAATACTGTACGAGTCCTGTAAGGCATTACTACTGCTATAAATAATACTGTAAGGCATTACTGCTGCCTGTACGAGTCCTGTAAGGCATTACTACTACTATAAATAATCCTGCATGAGTCCTGTAAGGCATTACTACTGCTATAAATAATACTGTACGAGTCCTGTAAGGCATTACTACTACTATAAATAATAATGTACGAGTCCTGTAAGGCATTACTACTGCTATAAATAATACTGTAGTCCTGTAAGGCATTACTACTACTATAAATAATACTGCCTATTACTACTACTATAAATAATACTGTACGAGTCCTGTAAGGCATTACTACTACTATAAATAATACTGCATGAGTCCTGTAAGGCATTACTACTACTATAAATAATACTGTACGAGTCCTGTAAGGCATTACTACTGCATTAATACTGTATGAGTCCTGTAAGGCATTACTACTGCTATAAATAATACTGTACGAGTCCTGTAAGGCATTACTGCTGCTATAAAATAATACTGTACGAGTCCTGTAAGGCATTACTACTGCTATAAATAATACTGTACGAGTCCTGTAAGGCATTACTACTGCTATAAATAATACTAGTCCTGTAATAACTACTGCTATAAATAATACTGTACGAGTCCTGTAAGGCATTACTACTGCTATAAATAATACTGTACGAGTCCTGTAAGGCATTACTACTGCTATAAATAATACTGTACGAGTCCTGTAAGGCATTACTACTGCTATAAATAATACTGTACGAGTCCTGTAAGGCATTACTACTGCTATAAATAATACTGTACGAGTCCTGTAAGGCATTACTACTGCTATAAATAATACTGTACGAGTCCTGTAAGGCATTACTACTACTATAAATAATACTGCATGAGTCCTGTAAGGCATTACTACTGCTATAAATAATACTGTACGAGTCCTGTAAGGCATTACTACTACTATAAATAATACTGCATGAGTCCTGTAAGGCATTACTACTACTATAAATAATACTGCATGAGTCCTGTACGGCATTACTACAGCTATAAATAATACTGTACGAGTCCTGTAAGGCATTACTACTACTAGAAATAATACTGTATGAGTCCTGTAAGGCATTACTACTACTATAAATAACACTGTACGAGTTCTATAAGGCATTACTACTGCTATAAATAATACTGTACGAGTCCTGTAAGGCATTACTACTACTATAAATAATACTGTACGAGTCCTGTAAGGCATTACTACTGCTATAAATAATACTGCATGAGTCCTGTAAGGCATTACTACTGCTATAAATAATACTATGAGTCCTGAGTCCTGTACGAGTCCTGTAAGGCATTACTACTGCTATAAATAATACTGTACGAGTCCTGTAAGGCATTACTACTGCTATAAATAATACTGTACGAGTCCTGTAAGGCATTACTACTGCTATAAATAATACTGTACGAGTCCTGTAAGGCATTACTACTGCTATAAATAATACTGTACGAGTCCTGTAAGGCATTACCTGCTATAAAATAATACTGTACGAGTCATGTAAGGCATTACTACTGCTATAAATAATACTGTACGAGTCCTGTCATTACTACTACTATAAATAATACTGGAGTCCTGTACGGCATTACAGCTAGTCCTGTAAGGCATTACTACTGCTATAAATAATACTGTACGAGTCCTGTAAGGCATTACTAAGGCTGCTATAAATAATACTGTTGAGTCCTGTAAGGCATTACTACTACTATAAATAATACTGTACGAGTCCTGTAAGGCATTACTACTGCTATAAATAATACTGTACGAGTCCTGTAAGGCATTACTACTGCTATAAATAATACTGTACGAGTCCTGTAAGGCATTACTACTGCTATAAATAATACTGTACGAGTCCTGTAAGGCATTACTACTGCTATAAATAATACTGTACGAGTCCTGTACGAGTCCTGTAAGGCATTACTACTGCTATAAATAATACTGTACGAGTCCTGTAAGGCATTACTACTGCTATAAATAATACTGTACGAGTCCTGTAAGGCATTACTACTGCTATAAATAATACTGTACGAGTCCTGTAAGGCATTACTACTGCTATAAATAATAATGTACCTGTAAGGCATTACTACTGAAATAATGCTGTAGTCCTGTAAGGCATTACTACTGCTATAAATAATACTGCACAGTCCTTACTACTGCTATAAATAATACTGTATGAGTCCTGTAAGGCATTACTACTGCTATAAATAATACTGTACGAGTCCTGTAAGGCATAATACTACTGCTATAAATAATACTGTACGAGGTCCTGTAAGGCATTACTACTGCTATAAATAATACTGTCTAGTCCTGTAAGGCATTACTACTGCTATAAATAATAATGTACTGTCCTGTACGAGTCCTGTAAGGCATTACTACTGCTATAAATAATACTGTACGAGTCCTGTAAGGCATTACTACTGCTATAAATAATACTGTACGAGTCCTGTACGAGTCCTGTAAGGCATTACTACTGCTATAAATAATACTGTACGAGTCCTGTAAGGCATTACTACTACTATAAATAATACTGTACGAGTCCTGTAAGGCATTACTACTACTATAAATAATACTGTACGAGTCCTGTAAGGCATTACTACTGCTATAAATAATACTGTACGAGTCCTGTAAGGCATTACTACTGCTATAAATAATACTGTAATACTGAGTCCTGTAAGGCATTACTACTGCTATAAATAATAATGTACGAGTCCTGTAAGGCATTACTACTGCTATAAATAATACTGCATGGTCCTGTACGAGTCCTGTAAGGCATTACTACTGCTATAAATAATACTGTACGAGTCCCGTAAGGCATTACTACTGCTACTAAATAATACTGTACGAGTCCTGTAAGGCATTACTACTGCTATAAATAATACTGTACGAGTCCTGTAAGGCATTACTACTGCTATAAATAATACCTGTACGAGTCCTGTAAGGCATTACTACTGCTATAAATAATCCTGTAATGTACCCTGTAAGGCATTACTACTGCTATAAATAATACTATATGAGTCCTGTAAGGCATTACTACTGCTATAAACTATAAATAATACTGTACGAGTCCTCCTGTAAGGCATTACTACTGCTATAAATAAATTGCATGAGTCCTGTAAGGCATTACTACTGCTATAAATAATACGAGAGTCCTGTAAGGCATTACTACTGCTATAAATAATACTGTACGAGTCCTGTAAGGGCATTACTACTACTATAAATAATACTGTACGAGTCCTGTAAGGCATTACTACTGCTATAAATAATACTGTACGAGTCCTGTAAGGCATTACTACTGCTATAAATAATACTGTAAGGCATTACATTACTACTAGAAATCCTGTACGAGTCCTGTAAGGCATTACTACTACTATAAATAATACTGTACGAGTCCTGTAAGGCATTACTACTGCTATAAATAATACTGTACGAGTCCTGTAAGGCATTACTACTACTATAAATAATACTGTACATGCCTGAAGGCATTACTACTGCTATAAATAATACTGTACGAGTCCTGTAAGGCATTACTACTACTATAAATAATACTGTATGAGTCCTGTAAGGCATTACTACTGCTATAAATAATACTGTATGAGTCCTGTAAGGCATTACTACTACTATAAATAATACTGCATGAGTCCTGTACATTACTACAGCTATAAATAATACTGTACGAGTCCTGTAAGGCATTACTACTACTATAAATAACACTGTACGAGTCCTGTAAGGCATTACTACTATTATAAATAATACTGTACGAGTCCTGTAAGGCATTACTACTACTATAAATAATACTGCATGAGTCCTGTAAGGCATTACTACTGCTATAAATAATACTGTACGAGTCCTGTAAGGCATTACTACTACTAGAAATAATACTGTATGAGTCCCTGTAAGGCATTACTACTACTATAAATACGAGTCCTGTAAGGCATTACTACTGCTATAAAATAATCCTGTACGAGTCCTGTAAGGCATTACTACTGCTATAAATAATACTGTACGAGTCCTGTAAGGCATTACTTACTACTATAAATAATAATACGTGTCTACTGCTACGAGTCCTGTAAGGCATTACTACTGCTATAAATAATACTGTATGAGTCCTGTAAGGCATTACTACTGCTATAAATAATACTAAGTCCTGCTGCTGCTATAAATAATACTGTACTGAGTCCTGTGAAGATTACTACTACTATAAATAAAATTGCTATGAGTCATGTAAGGCATTACTACTGCTATAAATAATACTGTACGAGTCCTGTAAGGCATTACTACTGCTATAAATAATACTGTACGAGTCCTGTAAGGCATTACCTGCTATAAATAATACTGTACGAGTCCTGTGCATTACTACTACTATAAATAATACTGTACGAGTCCTGTAAGGCATTACTACTGCTATAAATAATACCTGTACGAGTCCTGTAAGGCATTACTACTACTATAAAATAATAATGTACGAGTCCTGTAAGGCATTACTACTGCTATAAATAATACTGTACGAGTCCTGTAAGGCATTACTACTACTATAAATAATACTGTACGATTCCTGTAAGGCATTACTACTACTATAAATAATACTGTACGAGTCCTGTAAGGCATTACTACTACTATAAATAATACTGTACGGAGTCCTGTAAGGCATTACTACTGCTATAAATAATACTGCATGAGTCCTGTAAGGCAGACATTACTACTGCTATAAATAATACTTAATACGAGTCCTGTAAGGCATTACTACTGCTATAAATAATACTGTACCTGAGTCATGTATAAATAACTAGTCCTGTAAGGCATTACTGCTGCTATAAATAATACTGTAGTCCTGTAAGGCATTATCCTACTATAAATACATGGCATCCTACTTACTATCACATAAATAATACTGTACTAGTCCTGTAAGGCATTACTGTATAAATAATACTGTACGAGTCCTGTAAGGCATCCCAAAGGGCATTACTACAGCTATAAATAATACTGTACGAGTCCTGTAAGGCATTACTACTGCTATAAATAATACTGTACGAGTCCTGTAAGGCATTACTACTGCTATAAATAATAATGTCCTGTACGAGTCCCGTAATCATTACTACTACTATAAATAATACTGTACTACGTCCTGTAAGGCATTACTACTATAAATAATAATGTACGAGTCCTGTAAGGCATTACTACTGCTATAAATACTGTACGAGTCCTGTAGAGTCCTGTAAGGCATTACTACTGCTATAAATAATACTGTACGAGTCCTGTAAGGCATTACTACTGCTATAAATAATACTGTACGAGTCCTGTAAGGCATTACTACTACTATAAATAATACTGTACGAGTCCTGTAAGGCATTACTACTGCTATAAATAATAATGGCACGAGTCCTGTAAGGCATTACTACTGCTATAAATAATACTGTACGAGTCCTGTACTACTACTATAAAATAATACTGAGGTTCCTGTAAGGCATTACTACTGCTATAAATAAT
The DNA here is from genome assembly GCF_034236695.1 of Oncorhynchus nerka. NCBI lineage: Eukaryota > Metazoa > Chordata > Actinopteri > Salmoniformes > Salmonidae > Oncorhynchus > Oncorhynchus nerka. Next base: position 35,083 of record NW_027038742.1, read on the forward strand.
ACTGTACGAGTCCTGTAAGGCATTACTACTGCTATAAATAATAATGTACGAGTCCTGCTATAAAATAATGCTGTACGTCCATTACTACTGCTATAAATAATGGCATTACTACTGCTATAAATAATACTGTACGAGTCCCGTAAGGCATTACTACTGCTATAAATAATACTGTATTTAGTCCTGTAAGGCATTACTACTGCTATAAATAATACGAGTCCTGTACGAGGTCATGTAAGGCATTACTACTGCTATAAATAATACTGTACATTACTACTGATAAATAATGTTACTACTGCTATAAATAATGTATGTACAGGTCCTGTAAATTAATATAAATGTACGAGTCCAGGTCCTGTAAGGCATTACTACTGCTATAAATAATAATGTATGAGTCCTGTAAGGCATTACTACTGCTATAAATTATACTGTACGAGAGTCATGTAAGGCATTACTACTATAAATAATACTGTACCTGTCCTGTAAGCATTACTACTGCTATAAATAATACTGTAGTCCTGTAAGGCATCCTGTATAAATAATACTATATGAGTCCTGTAAGGCATTACTACTACTATAAGGCATTACTAAATAAATAATGCACTGCATGAGTCCTGTAAGGCATTACTACTACTATAAATAAAATTGCATGAGTCCTGTAAAATAATACTGTACGAGTCCTGTAAGGCATTACTACTGCTATAAATAATACTGTACGAGTCCTGTAAGGCATGACTACTACTATAAATATAAATATAATGCACGAGTCCTGTAAGGCATTACTACTGCTATAAATAATACTGTACGAGTCCTGTAAGGCATTACTACTACTATAAATAATAATGTACGAGTCCTGTAAGGCATTACTACTGCTATAAATAATCCTGTAAGGTCCTTAAACATTACTACTGCTATAAATAATACTGTACGAGTCCTGTAAGGCATTACTACTGCTATAAATAATACTGTACGAGTCCTGTACGAGTCCTGTAAGGCATTACTACTACTATAAATAATACTGTACGAGTCCTGTAAGGCTATAAATAATATCTACTCCTGTAAGGCTTATACTAATAATACTGTACGAGTCCTATAAGGCATTACTACTACTATAAATAATACTGTACGAGTCCTGTAAGGCATTACTACTGCTATAAATAATAATGTACGAGTCCTGTAAGGCATTACTACTGCTATAAATAATACTGTATGAGTCCTGTAAGGCATTACTACTGCTATAAATAATACTGTCCCACGAGTCCTGTAAGGCATTACTACTATTATAAATAATACTGCTATAAATCCTGTAATAATTACTACTACTATAAATAATACCCATGAGTCCTGTAAGGCATTACTACTGCTATAAAAATACTGTACGAGTCCTGTAAGGCATTACTACTACTAGAAATAATACTGTATGAGTCCTGTAAGGCATTACTACTACTATAAATAATACTGTACTACTGAGTCCTTGTAAGGCATTACTACTACTAAATAATAATGTACTGTCCTGTATCCTGTAAGGCATTACTACTGCTATAAATAATACTGTACGAGTCCTGTAAGGCATTACTACTGCTATAAATAATAATGTACGAGTTCTGCAGAGGCATTACTACTGCTAGGCATTACTACTGCTATAAATAATACTGTAAGGCATTACTACTGCTATAAATAATGTACGAGGTTCCAGAAGGCATTACTACTGCTATAAATAATACTGTACGAGGTCCTGTAAGGCATTACTACTGCTATAAATAATGCTTCTATAAGGCATTACTACTGCTATAAATAATACTGTACGAGTCCTGTAAGGCATTACTACTACTATAAATAATACTGTACGAGTTCTATAAGGCATTACTACTGTTATAAATAATACTGTACACAGTCCTGTACGAGTCCTGTAAGGCATTACTACTACTATAAATAATACTTGCATGAGTTCTATAAGGCATTACTACTGCTATAAATAATA
>NW_027038743.1:0-12852 GCF_034236695.1 Oncorhynchus nerka
CACCAGTAACCCTACCCTCCACTAGGAAAACTAGACTGGTAAAACCCTCACCAGTAACCCTTACCCTCCACTATGAAAACTAGATTGGTAAAACCCTCACCACTAACCCTCACCCTCCACTATGAAAACTAGACTGGTAAAAACCTCACCAGTAACCCTACCCTCCACTAGGAAAACTAGACTGGTAAAACCCTCACCAGTAACCCTTACCCTCCACTATGAAAACTAGACTGGTAAAACCCTCACCACTAACCCTCACCCTCCACTATGAAAACTAGACTGGTAAAACCCTCACCACTAACCCTCACCCTCCACTATGAAAACTAGACTGGTAAAAACCTCACCAGTAACCCTACCCTCCACTAGGAAAACTAGACTGGTAAAAACCTCACCACTAACCCTTACCCTCCACTATGAAAACTAGACTGGTAAAACCCTCACCACTAACCCTCACCCTCCACTATGAAAACTAGACTGGTAAAACCCTCACCACTAACCCTTACCCTCCACTATGAAAACTAGACTGGTAAAACCTCACCAGTAACCCTTACCCTCCACTATGAAAACTAGACTGGTAAAACCCTCACCACTAACCCTTACCCTCCACTATGAAAACTAGACTGGTAAAACCCTCACCACTAACCCTCACCCTCCACTATGAAAACTAGACTGGTAAAACCCTCACCAGTAACCCTTACCCTCCACTATGAAAACTAGACTGGTAAAACCCTCACCAGTAACCCTTACCCTCCACTATGAAAACTAGACTGGTAAAACCCTCACCAGTAACCCTTACCCTCCACTATGAAAACTAGACTGGTAAAACCCTTAACCTCCACTATGAAAACTAGACTGGTAAAACCCTCACCCTCCACTATGAAAACTAGACTGGTAAAACCCTCACCACTAACCCTCACCCTCCACTATGAAAACTAGACTGGTAAAACCCTCACCACTAACCCTTACCCTCCACTATGAAAACTAGACTGGTAAAACCCTCACCACTAACCCTTACCCTCCACTATGAAAACTAGACTGGTAAAACCCTCACCACTAACCCTCACCCTCCACTATGAAAACTAGACTGGTAAAACCCTCACCACTAACCCTTACCCTCCACTATGAAAACTAGACTGGTAAAACCCTCACCACTAACCCTTACCCTCCACTATGAAAACTAGACTGGTAAAACCCTCACCAGTAACCCTTACCCTCCACTATGAAAACTAGACTGGTAAAACCCTCACCAGTAACCCTTACCCTCCACTATGAAAACTAGACTGGTAAAACCCTCACCAGTAACCCTTACCCTCCACTATGAAAACTAGACTGGTAAAACCCTTAACCTCCACTATGAAAACTAGACTGGTAAAACCCTCACCCTCCACTATGAAAACTAGACTGGTAAAACCCTCACCACTAACCCTCACCCTCCACTATGAAAACTAGACTGGTAAAACCCTCACCACTAACCCTTACCCTCCACTATGAAAACTAGACTGGTAAAAACCTCACCAGTAACCCTACCCTCCACTAGGAAAACTAGACTGGTAAAACCCTCACCAGTAACCCTTACCCTCCACTATGAAAACTAGATTGGTAAAACCCTCACCACTAACCCTCACCCTCCACTATGAAAACTAGACTGGTAAAAACCTCACCAGTAACCCTACCCTCCACTAGGAAAACTAGACTGGTAAAACCCTCACCAGTAACCCTTACCCTCCACTATGAAAACTAGACTGGTAAAACCCTCACCACTAACCCTTACCCTCCACTATGAAAACTAGACTGGTAAAACCCTCACCACTAACCCTTACCCTCCACTATGAAAACTAGACTGGTAAAACCCTCACCACTAACCCTCACCCTCCACTATGAAAACTAGACTGGTAAAACCCTCACCACTAACCCTTACCCTCCACTATGAAAACTAGACTGGTAAAACCCTCACCAGTAACCCTTACCCTCCACTATGAAAACTAGACTGGTAAAACCCTCACCACTAACCCTAGACCCTCCACTATGAAAACTAGACTGGTAAAACCCTCACCACTAACCCTCACCCTCCACTATGAAAACTAGACTGGTAAAACCCTCACCACTAACCCTTACCCTCCACTATGAAAACTAGACTGGTAAAACCCTCACCAGTAACCCTTACCCTCCACTATGAAAACTAGACTGGTAAAACCCTCACCAGTAACCCTTACCCTCCACTATGAAAACTAGACTGGTAAAACCCTCACCAGTAACCCTTACCCTCCACTATGAAAACTAGACTGGTAAAACCCTCACCAGTAACCCTTACCCTCCACTATGAAAACTAGACTGGTAAAACCCTTAACCTCCACTATGAAAACTAGACTGGTAAAACCCTCACCCTCCACTATGAAAACTAGACTGGTAAAACCCTCACCACTAACCCTCACCCTCCACTATGAAAACTAGACTGGTAAAACCCTCACCACTAACCCTTAACCTCCACTATGAAAACTAGACTGGTAAAACCCTCACCAGTAACCCTTACCCTCCACTATGAAAACTAGACTGGTAAAACCCTCACCACTAACCCTCACCCTCCACTATGAAAACTAGACTGGTAAAACCCTCACCACTAACCCTCACCCTCCACTATGAAAACTAGACTGGTAAAAACCTCACCAGTAACCCTACCCTCCACTAGGAAAACTAGACTGGTAAAACCCTCACCAGTAACCCTTACCCTCCACTATGAAAACTAGATTGGTAAAACCCTCACCACTAACCCTCACCCTCCACTATGAAAACTAGACTGGTAAAAACCTCACCAGTAACCCTACCCTCCACTAGGAAAACTAGACTGGTAAAACCCTCACCAGTAACCCTTACCCTCCACTATGAAAACTAGACTGGTAAAACCTCACCACTAACCCTCACCCTCCACTATGAAAACTAGACTGGTAAAACCCTCACCACTAACCCTCACCCTCCACTATGAAAACTAGACTGGTAAAAACCTCACCAGTAACCCTACCCTCCACTAGGAAAACTAGACTGGTAAAAACCTCACCACTAACCCTTACCCTCCACTATGAAAACTAGACTGGTAAAACCCTCACCACTAACCCTTACCCTCCACTATGAAAACTAGACTGGTAAAACCCTCACCACTAACCCTCACCCTCCACTATGAAAACTAGACTGGTAAAACCCTCACCACTAACCCTTACCCTCCACTATGAAAACTAGACTGGTAAAACCCTCACCAGTAACCCTTACCCTCCACTATGAAAACTAGACTGGTAAAACCCTCACCACTAACCCTCACCCTCCACTATGAAAACTAGACTGGTAAAAACCTCACCAGTAACCCTACCCTCCACTAGGAAAACTAGACTGGTAAAAACCTCACCACTAACCCTTACCCTCCACTATGAAAACTAGACTGGTAAAACCCTCACCACTAACCCTCACCCTCCACTATGAAAACTAGACTGGTAAAACCCTCACCACTAACCCTTACCCTCCACTATGAAAACTAGACTGGTAAAACCCTCACCAGTAACCCTTACCCTCCACTATGAAAACTAGACTGGTAAAACCCTCACCACTAACCCTTACCCTCCACTATGAAAACTAGACTGGTAAAACCCTCACCACTAACCCTCACCCTCCACTATGAAAACTAGACTGGTAAAACCTCACCACTAACCCTTACCCTCCACTATGAAAACTAGACTGGTAAAACCCTCACCAGTAACCCTTACCCTCCACTATGAAAACTAGACTGGTAAAACCCTCACCAGTAACCCTTACCCTCCACTATGAAAACTAGACTGGTAAAACCCTCACCAGTAACCCTTACCCTCCACTATGAAAACTAGACTGGTAAAACCCTCACCAGTAACCCTTACCCTCCACTATGAAAACTAGACTGGTAAAACCCTTACCCTCCACTATGAAAACTAGACTGGTAAAACCTCACCCTCCACTATGAAAACTAGACTGGTAAAACCCTCACCACTAACCCTCACCCTCCACTATGAAAACTAGACTGGTAAAACCCTCACCACTAACCCTTACCCTCCACTATGAAAACTAGACTGGTAAAACCTCACCAGTAACCCTTACCCTCCACTATGAAAACTAGACTGGTAAAACCTCACCAGTAACCCTTACCCTCCACTATGAAAACTAGACTGGTAAAACCCTCACCACTAACCCTCACCCTCCACTATGAAAACTAGACTGGTAAAACCCTCACCACTAACCCTCACCCTCCACTATGAAAACTAGACTGGTAAAAACCTCACCAGTAACCCTACCCTCCACTAGGAAAACTAGACTGGTAAAACCCTCACCAGTAACCCTTACCCTCCACTATGAAAACTAGACTGGTAAAACCCTCACCACTAACCCTCACCCTCCACTATGAAAACTAGACTGGTAAAACCCTCACCACTAACCCTCACCCTCCACTATGAAAACTAGACTGGTAAAACCCTCACCACTAACCCTCACTCTCCACTATGAAAACTAGACTGGTAAAACCCTCACCGGTAACCCTTACCCTCCACTATGAAAACTAGACTGGTAAAACCCTCACCAGTAACCCTTACCCTCCACTATGAAAACTAGACTGGTAAAACCCTCACCAGTAACCCTTACCCTCCACTATGAAAACTAGACAGGTTTTGAACCCTGTGTCACACCACAGGATATCTTGGCCCTGGTAGATACACAGCCGTTTGCATTAACACATTTATGAAAACTAGACTGGTAAAACCCTCACCCTCCACTATGAAAACTAGACTGGTAAAACCCTCACCACTAACCCTTACCCTCCACTATGAAAACTAGACTGGTAAAACCCTCACCACTAACCCTTACCCTCCACTATGAAAACTAGACTGGTAAAACCCTCACCCTCCACTATGAAAACTAGACTGGTAAAACCCTCACCACTAACCCTTACCCTCCACTATGAAAACTAGACTGGTAAAACCCTCACCCTCACCCTCCACACTAACCCTTACCCTCCACTATGAAAACTAGACTGGTAAAACCCTCACCACTAACCCTTACCCTCCACTATGAAAACTAGACTGGTAAAACCCTCACCACTAACCCTTACCCTCCACTATGAAAACTAGACTGGTAAAACCCTCACCACTAACCCTTACCCTCCACTATGAAAACTAGACTGGTAAAACCCTCACCCTCCACTATGAAAACTAGACTGGTAAAACCCTCACCCTCCACAATGAAAACTAGACTGGTAAAACCCTCACCCTCCACTATGAAAACTACACTGGTAAAACCCTCACCACTAATCCCTACCCTCCACTATGAAAACTAGACTGGTAAAAACCTCACCACTAACCCTTACCCTCCACTATGAAAACTAGACTGGTAAAACTCTCACCACTAACCCTTACCCTCCACTATGAAAACTAGACTGGTAAAACCCTCACCACTAACCCTCACCCTCCACTATGAAAACTAGACTGGTAAAAACCTCACCACTAACCCTCACCCTTCACTATGAAAACTAGACTGGTAAAACCCTCACCAGTAACCCTTACCCTCCACTATGAAAACTAGACTGGTAAAACCCTCACCACTAACCCTTACCCTCCACTATGAAAACTAGACTGGTAAAACCCTCACCACTAACCCTTACCCTCCACTATGAAAACTAGACTGGTAAAAACCTCACCACTAACCCTTACCCTCCACTATGAAAACTAGACTGGTAAAACCCTCACCACTAACCCTTACCCTCCACTATGAAAACTAGACTGGTAAAACCCTCACCACTAACCCTTACCCTCCACTATGAAAACTAGACTGGTAAAACCCTCACCAGTAACCCTTACCCTCCACTATGAAAACTAGACTGGTAAAACCCTCACCAGTAACCCTTACCCTCCACTATGAAAACTAGACTGGTAAAACCCTCACCCTCCACTATGAAAACTAGACTGGTAAAACCCTCACCACTAACCCTCACCCTCCACTATGAAAACTAGACTGGTAAAACCCTCACCAGTAACCCTCACCCTCCACTATGAAAACTAGACAGGTTTTGAACCCTGTGTCACACCACAGGATATCTTGGCCCTGGTAGATACACAGCCGTTTGCATTAACACATTGTTCTCTATCATAAACATGACCTATATATCCAATTATATGTTTAAATCATGACAAACATAATAATGCAATCTAGAAAGTTAGATTTAATGATCGACCGTGTCAAACGCTTTGGGATAAATCTCAAAAGATACCGTTCATTGTTGTTCACGGATGTAAAGATTTTATCCACGTGTTGCAAAAGAGCCGTGGAATCTGTGGAGTAGTTTTTTATGAAAACCGATATTTGTGCTCATATAGAATACAGTGTTGATTTAAATGTTTCAGCATTCTCTTATACACCAATCTTTCTAGGACTTTAGAAAAACATGGTAGTACAGATATTTGGGGCGATAATTTGTAAAATATCTTGGATCTCCAGATTTATAGAGAGAGGTATAACTTTCAATTTTTTTGAATCTTTAGGAACAATTACCAGTCTTCCTCGATCACTGAGCCTCATTTAACGTCCATCTTCACCAAATCAATCCCAACTGGATGGAGGTCATTTTTGAATCTTTAGGAACAATACCAGTCTTCCTCGATCACTGAGCCTCTTTAACGTCCATCTTCACCAAATCAATCCCAACTGGATGGAGGTCATTTTTGAATCTTTAGGAACAATACCAGTTGGGATTGATTTGGTGAAGATGGACGTTATAAAGAGGCTCAGTGATCGAGGAAGACACCGATTTCACCACAGAGACACCAATGTCATCATGATCTGCCGCTGATATCTTTAAGTTACCGACGATCTCCATCACCTCCCATCAGGAGGATCACAATGAAGCAGAGAAGGGACATGTAACCCAGGGGGATTTCCATCCGTTTTCTCTGTTGTCTTTGGCAGAGAGGGACCCACATTCACAAAAATGGTTTTTATTTAACTGACATGAAATAACATCAGGATCAGTATAGGTCTTATTTCCAACAGGACATTGACATGGGGGAGTTGTACAGGCCTTTTTTCCTACTCAACAGATGATTGATGAACCTTTTACACAATTTTTTTTATTTTTTATTTTGTACTGTGGGTTTTTTGAGACCGGGTTGAGAAAACCCAAGGTTTCCAGAACCTTCTGCTGCTCTCTTACGTGACTTAACTAAGGCAAAGCAGTGGTGAAATACAACAATTGAAAGATGTGAGTCTGGCAAGCAGACTCCTAATCAGCCTGAATATATATATATCATCAATCAACATCTTAAAGCGATCATAATTACTTTAGTTAAATATTCTACATTCTACTAATCATTCCCATCTGTTAATTTTCCAGTTGCCGAAGAAAAGTGGAAAGTGGTCATTAATTTCATGAAAAGTACATCTGTTATTACCTGCCACATTATTTAAAGAATCAATAAGGGAGGCAGGTGGACTGGTCAGTCTCGTGGGCTTATAGAGGAGATACAGATAGCTGCAGTATAAACTATTCAACAAGGCAGGTGGACTGGTCAGTCTCGTGGGCTTATAGAGGAGATACAGATAGCTGCAGTATAAACTATTCAACAAGGCAGGTGGACTGGTCAGTCTCGTGGGCTTATAGAGGAGATACAGATAGCTGCAGTATAAACTATTCAACAAGGCAGGTGGACTGGTCAGTCTCGTGGGCTTATAGAGGAGATACAGATAGCTGCAGTATAAACTATTCAACAAGGCAGGTGGACTGGTCAGTCTCGTGGGCTTATAGAGGAGATACAGATAGCTGCAGTATAAACTATTCAACAAGGCAGATGTCAGTGAGTGCTTCTCACTTTCTAAATTCGTTTACGTTGTAATCACCCAATAGAAATCACCCAATCCTTGTAATCACCCAATAGAAATCACCCAATCCTTGTAATCACCCAATAGAAATCACCCAATCCTTGTAATCACCCAATAGAAATCACCCAATCCTTGTAATCACCCAATAGAAATCACCCGATCCTTGTAATCACCCAATAGAAATCACCCAATCCTTGTAATCACCCAATAGAAATCACCCAATCCTTGTAATCACCCAATAGAAATCACCCGATCCTTGTAATCACCCAATAGAAATCACCCGATCCTTGTAATCACCCAATAGAAATCACCCAATCCTTGTAATCACCCAATAGAAATCACCCAATCCTTGTAATCACCCAATAGAAATCACCCAATCCTTGTAATCACCCAATAGAAATCACCCAATCCTTGTAATCACCCAATAGAAATCACCCAATCCTTGTAATCACCCAATAGAAATCACCCAAGACAGAGACGACCCTAGAGAGCCCAGGGAAGACAAAGACCACCCTAGAGAGCCCAGAGAAGACAGACACGACCCTAGAGAGCCCAGGGAAGACAGACGACCCTAGAGAGCCCAGGGAAGACAGAGACAACCATAGAGAGCCCAGGGAAGACAGAGACGACACTAGAGAGCCCAGGGAAGACAGAGACGACCCTAGAGAGCCCAGGGAAGACAGAGACGACCCTAGAGAGCCCAGGGAAGACAGAGACGACCCTAGAGAGCCCAGGGAAGACAGACGACTCTAGAGAGCCCAGGGAAGACAAAGACGACCCTAGAGAGCCCAGGGAAGACAGAGACGATCCTAGAGAGCCCAGGGAAGACAGAGACGACCCTAGAGAGCCCAGGGAAGACAGAGACGACCCTAGAGAGCCCAGGGAAGACAGAGGCGACCCTAGAGAGCCCAGGGAAGACAGAGGCGACCCTAGAGAGCCCAGGGAAGACAGAGGCGACCCTAGAGAGCCCAGGGAAGACAGAGACTATCCTAGAGAGCCTAGGGAAGACAGAGACGACACTAGAGAGCCCGGGGAAGACAGAGGCGACACTAGAGAGCCCGGGGAAGACAGAGGCGACACTAGAGAGCCCGGGGAAGACAGAGGCGACCCTAGAGAGCCCAGGGAAGACAGAGACTATCCTAGAGAGCCCAGGGAAGACAGAGACGACCATAGAAGAAACATTCAGCCAGCAGGGTAAGAGAACATGGCGGAGGTAGCTGCAAGGCAAGTGTGTGTGTGTGTGTGTGCGTACGTGTGTGTGTGCATATCTGTCCATGTATGTGTGTACTCACTGAGACGGTGAGCAGGCTGAAGGACAGTTTGTTCCTGGGGGTGATGGGTGGGGGCCCGGGAGGAATGAGGCTGGGGGTCCGGGGACACAGAGAGACGGCGGTCTCCACTCAACAGGTTCAACACCTGACTCTTTGGTCTCTGAGGCCTCAGTGGGCTGATCTGAAACACACAGATAGATAGAGAGAGAGAGAGAGAGAGAGAGAGAGAGAAGAGACGTATCACAGATCCTGTAGGAATCAAATCAAATCAAACCGTACGATCAAAAAATAGATAAGAGGACGCGGGCTGATCTGATGACATCTGGAGAGATCAGAGATCAGGATGCAATCAATAAATCAGGAGAGAAGGAAGGAAGGAAGGAAGGAGAGAGCCATCGGAGATCAGGATGCAATCAATCAATCAGGAGAGAAGGAAGGAAGGAGAGAGACATCGGAGATCAGGATGCAATCAATCAATCAGGAGAGAAGGAAGGAAGGAAGGAAGGAGAGAGACATCGGATATCAGGATGCAATCAATCAATCAATCATTCAGGAGAGAAGGAAGGAAGGAGAGAGACATCAGAGATCAGGATGCAATCAATCAATCAATCATTCAGGAGAGAAGGAAGGAAGGAGAGAGACATCAGAGATCAGGATGCAATCAATCAATCAATCATTCAGGAGAGAAGGAAGGAAGGAGAGAGACATCAGAGATCAGGATGCAATCAATCAATCAATCATTCAGTAGAGAAGGAAGGAAGGAGAGAGACATCAGAGATCAGGATGCAATCAATCAATCAATCATTCAGTAGAGAAGGAAGGAAGGAGAGAGACATCAGAGATCAGGATGCAATCAATCAATCAATCATTCAGGAGAGAAAGAAGGAAGGAGAGAGACATCAGAGATCAGGATGCAATCAATCAATCAATCATTCAGGAGAGAAGGAAGGAAGGAGAGAGACATCAGAGATCAGGATGCAATCAATCAATCAATCATTCAGTAGAGAAGGAAGGAAGGAGAGAGACATCAGAGATCAGGATGCAATCAATCAATCATTCAGTAGAGAAGGAAGGAAGGAGAGAGACATCAGAGATCAGGATGCAATCAATCAATCAATCATTCAGTAGAGAAGGAAGGAAGGAGAGAGATCAGAGATTAGGATGCAATCAATCAATCAATCAGGAGAGAAGGAAGGAAGGAAGCAAGGAAGGAGAGAGACATCAGAGATTAGGATGCAATCAATCAATCAGGAGAGAAGGAAGGAAGGAGAGAGACATCAGAGATCAGGATGCAATCAATCAATCAGGAGAGAAGGAAGGAAGGAGAGAGCCATCAGAGATCAGGATGCAATCAATCAATCATTCAGGAGAGAAGGAAGGAAGGAAGGAAGGAAGGAGAGAGCCATCAGAGATTAGGATGCAATCAATCAATCAGGAGAGAAGGAAGGAAGGAAGGAAGGAGAGAGACATCAGAGATCAGGATGCAATCAATCAATCAGGAGAGAAGGAAGGAAGGAAGGAAGGAGAGAGAGAGCAATACATAAAAAGCAAGCAAGAAACAAAGAGAGAGAGGAGGGAGAGAGAGGGAGAGAGAGGATGGAGAGAAAGAGGAGGGAGAGAGAGAGGGAGAGAGAGGGAGAGAGAGGAGGGAGAGAAAGGAGGGAGAGAGAGAGGAGGGAGGAGAGAGAGGGAGAGAGAGGAGGGAGAGAAAGGAGGGAGAGAGAGAGGAGGGAGAGAGAGAGGAGGGAGAGAGAGAGGGAGAGAGAGGTGGGAGAGAGAGGAGGGAGAGAAAGGAGGGAGAGAGAGGAGGGAGAGAGAGAGGGAGAGAGAGGAGGGAGAGAGAGGAGGGAGAGAAAGGAGGGAGAGAGAGAGGAGGGAGAGAGAGGTGGGAGAGAGAGGAGGGAGAGAAAGGGGGAGAGAGAGGAGGGAGAGAGAGGAGGGAGAGAAAGGAGGGAGAGAGAGGAGGGAGAGAGAGGAGGGAGGGAGAGAGAGGAGGGCGAGAGAGGAGGGAGAAAGATGCCACCTAAAACCATCATGTTGCTACCAAACCTATTGTTTATTAGAAGTCAGACCATCTAAAACATCTCAATTGAACACCATCTAAACTATTAGAAGAACACCATCTAAACTACATCTCAATAGAAAACCATCTAAACTACATCTCAATAGAACAATAGAAAACCATCTAAACTACATCTCAATAGAAAACCATCTAAACTACATCTCAATAGAAAACCATCTAAACTACATCTCAATAGAACTCAATAGAAAACCATCTAAACTACATCTCAATAGAACTCAATAGAAAACCATCTAAACTACATCTCAATAGAACTCAATAGAAAACCATCTAAACTACATCTCAATAGAAATCAATAGAAAACCATCTAAACTACATCTCAATAGAAAACCATCTAAACTACATCTCAATAGAACTCAATAGAAAACCATCTAAACTACATCTCAATAGAAACCATCTAAAACTACATCTCAATAGAACTCAATAGAAAACCATCTAAAACTACATCTCAATAGAAAACCATCTAAACTACATCCTCAATAGAAACCATCTAAACTACATCATAGAACTCAATAGAAAACCATCTTAAACTACATCTCAATAGAACTCAATAGAAAAACCATCTAAACTACATCTCAATAGAACTCAATAGAAAACCATCTAAACTACATCTCAATAGAACTCAATAGAAAACCATTTAAACTATCTCAATCTCAATAGAACTCAATAGAAAACCATCTAAACTACATCTCAATAGAACTCAATAGAAAACCATCTAAACTACATCTCAATAGAACTCAATAGAAAACCATCTAAAACTACATCCTAATAGAAAACCATCTAAACTACATCTCAATAGAACACCATCTAAACTACATCTCAATAGAATAGAAAAACCATCTAAACTACATCTCAATAGAACTCAATAGAAAACCATCTAAACTACATCCAATAGAAAAACCATCTAAACTACATCTCAATAGAACACCATCTAAACTACATCCCAATAGAACACCATCTAAACTACATCTCAATAGAACTCCAATAGAAATCCATCTAAACTACATCTCAATAGAAACCATCTAAACTTAAGCATCTCACTAGAAAAACCATCTAAACTACATCACAAATCTCACTAGAAAACCAATTAAATGTACTGCACTGAAAGGCCAACTGTGTCTAAGCTGAAGAATAACAAAGGAGAGAGCAATTAAATACCATTTAGGTGAAAATTGCTTCGGGATCCCCTCGTCGTGGATTGGCTCATCGATTCCCTCTCTGAACATGCAAAATATGTTCAGAGGCTGTTTGTATTTCTAAAGCTGGGTATAGATTGAAACTCACATTTACTGTCAGCTTACTGCATCTATTTTGTGGTTAGTGCCTCAATATTGGTTTCACATGGTAGGGCATAATTTCACAATCTGTATTGTGAAGAAGTTTTAAAGGGCTCCACACTTATATATATATATATATTGTAGACAATTAGCTGTTGATTCATAAGTTAATTTGTCATTCAACCCCGCTGTAAAAACTCAAAGTCAGTCCTCAACAGGGTGATGCTTTGAGGGATGTATTTAACGGAGACAGTAGAGTTTACAGCTGCTAGCCCTTCCCTGTGCCAACGACGTTGAATGTAAGAGTCATCTCTCCTCTCTCTCAGCCCCGAGGAAGAAGCTCTATCAT
>NW_027038743.1:13352-37066 GCF_034236695.1 Oncorhynchus nerka
TTTGAACCCTGTGTCACACCACAGGATATCTTGGCCCTGGTAGATACACAGCCGTTTGCATTAACACATTGTTCTCTATCATAAACATGACCTATATATCCAATTATATGTTTAAATCATGACAAACATAATAATGCAATCTAGAAAGTTAGATTTAATGATCGACCGTGTCAAACGCTTTGGGATAAATCTCAAAAGATACCGTTCATTGTTGTTCACGGATGTAAAGATTTTATCCACGTGTTGCAAAAGAGCCGTGGAATCTGTGGAGTAGTTTTTTATGAAAACCGATATTTGTGCTCATATATAGAATACAGTGTTGATTTAAATGTTTCAGCATTCTCTTATACACCAATCTTTCTAGGACTTTAGAAAAACATGGTAGTACAGATATTTGGGGCGATAATTTTGTAAAATATCTTGGATCTCAGATTTATAGAGAGAGTGTATAACTTTCAATTTTTAATCTTTAGGAACAATTACCAGTCTTCCTCGATCACTGCTGAGCCTCATTTAACGTCCATCTTCACCAAATCAATCCCAACTGGATGGAGGTCATTTTTGAATCTTTAGGAACAATACCAGTCTCTCCTCGATCACTGAGCCTCTTAACGTCCATCTTCACCAAATCAATCCCAACTGGATGGAGGTCATTTTTGAATCTTTAGGAACAATTACCAGTTAGGATTGATTTGGTGAAGATGGACGTTATAAAGAGGCTCAGTGATCGAGGAAGACAATCGATTTCACCACAGAGACACCAATGTCATCCTGATCTGCCGCTGATATCTTTAGTTACCGGCGATCTCCATCACCTCCCATCAGAGGATCGTAAGCAGAGAAGGGACATGTAACCAGGGATTTCCATCCATTGTTTTCTCTGTTGTCTTTGGCAGAGAGGGACCCACATTCACAAAAATGGTTTTTATTTAACTGACATGAAATAACATCAGGATCAGTATAGGTCTTATTTCCAACAGGACAGCTGGACATGGGGAGTTGTACAGGCCTTTTTCCTACTCAACAGATGATTGATGAACCTTTTACACAATTTTTTTTATTTTTTATTTTGTACTGTGGGTTTTTTGAGACCGGGTTGAGAAAACCCAAGGTTTCCAGAACCTTCTGCTGCTCTCTTACGTGACTTAACTAAGGCAAAGCAGTGGTGAAATACAACAATTGAAAGATGTGAGTCTGGCAAGCAGACTCCTAATCAGCCTGAATATATATATATCATCAATCAACATCTTAAAGCGATCATAATTACTTTAGTTAAATATTCTACATTCTACTAATCATTCCCATCTGTTAATTTTCCAGTTGCCGAAGAAAAGTGGAAAGTGGTCATTAATTTCATGAAAAGTACATCTGTTATTACCTGCCACATTAAAGAATTTAAAGAATCAATAAGATACAGATAGCTGCAGTATAAACTATTCAACAAGGCAGGTGGACTGGTCAGTCTCGTGGGCTTATAGAGGAGATACAGATAGCTGCAGTATAAACTATTCAACAAGGCAGGTGGACTGGTCAGTCTCGTGGGCTTATAGAGAGATACAGATAGCTGCAGTCTCGTGGGCTTATAGAGGAGATACAGATACTATAAACTATTCAACAAGGCAGGTGGACTGGTCAGTCTCGTGGGCTTATAGAGGAGATACAGATAGCTGCAGTATAAACTATTCAACAAGGCAGGTGGACTGGTCAGTCTCGTGGGCTTATAGAGGAGATACAGATAGCTGCAGTATAAACTATTCAACAAGGCAGATGTCAGAAGTGCTTCTCACTTTCTAAATTCGTTTACGTTGTAATCACCCAATAGAAATCACCCAATCCTTGTAATCACCCAATAGAAATCACCCAATCCTTGTAATCACCCAATAGAAATCACCCAATCCTTGTAATCACCCAATCCTTGTAATCACCCAATAGAAATCACCCGATCCTTGTAATCACCCAATAGAAATCACCCAATCCTTGTAATCACCCAATAGAAATCACCCAATCCTTGTAATCACCCAATAGAAATCACCCGATCCTTGTAATCACCCAATAGAAATCACCCGATCCTTGTAATCACCCAATAGAAATCACCCAATCCTTGTAATCACCCAATAGAAATCAATCCTTGTAATCACCAATAGAAATCACCCAATCCTTGTAATCACCCAATAGAAATCACCCAATCCTTGTAATCACCCAATAGAAATCACCCAATCCTTGTAATCACCCAATAGAAATCACCCAAGACAGAGACGACCCTAGAGAGCCCAGGGAAGACAAAGACCACCCTAGAGAGCCCAGAGAAGACAGACACGACCTAGAGAGCCCAGGGAAGACAGACGACCCTAGAGAGCCCAGGGAAGACAGAGACAACCAGAGAGCCCAGGGAAGACAGAGACGACACTAGAGAGCCCAGGAAGACAGAGACGACCCTAGAGAGCCCAGGGAAGACAGAGACGACCCTAGAGAGCCCAGGGAAGACAGAGACGACCTAGAGAGCCAGGAAGACAGACGACTCTAGAGAGCCCAGGGAAGACAAAGACGACCCTAGAGAGCCCAGGGAAGACAGAGACGATCCTAGAGAGCCCAGGGAAGACAGAGACGACCCTAGAGAGCCCAGGGAAGACAGAGACGACCCTAGAGAGCCCAGGGAAGACAGAGGCGACCCTAGAGAGCCCAGGAAGACAGGCGACCAGAGAGCCCAGGGAAGACAGAGGCGACCCTAGAGAGCCCAGGAAGACAGAGACTATCCTAGAGAGCCTAGGGAAGACAGAGACGACACTAGAGAGCCCGGGGAAGACAGAGGCGACACTAGAGAGCCGAAGACAGAGGGGAGACGGGAAGAGGCGACCCTAGAGAGCCCAGGGAAGACAGAGACTATCCTAGAGAGCCCAGGGAAGACAGAGACTATCCTAGAGAGCCCAGGGAAGACAGAGACGACCATAGAAGAAACATTCAGCCAGCAGGGTAAGAGAACATGGCGGAGGTAGCTGCAAGGCAAGTGTGTGTGTGTGTGTGCGTACGTGTGTGTGTGCATATCTGTCCATGTATGTGTGTACTCACTGGAGACGGTGAGCAGGCTGAAGGACAGTTTGTTCCTGGGGGTGATGGGTGGGGGGCCCGGGGAGGAATGAGGCTGGGGGGGTCCGGGGGACACAGAGAGACGGCGGTCTCCACTCAACAGGTTCAACACCTGACTCTTTGGTCTCTGAGGCCTCAGTGGGCTGATCTGAACACACAGATAGATAGAGAGAGAGAGAGAGAGAGAGAGAGAGAAGAGACGTATCACAGATCCTGTAGGAATCAAATCAAATCAAACCGTACGATCAAAAAATAGATAAGAGGACGCGGGCTGATCTGATGACATCTGGAGAGATCAGAGATCAGGATGCAATCAATAAATCAGGAGAGAAGGAAGGAAGGAAGGAAGGAGAGAGCCATCGGAGATCAGGATGCAATCAATCAATCAGGAGAGAAGGAAGGAAGGAAGGAAGGAGAGAGACATCGGAGATCAGGATGCAATCAATCAATCAGGAGAGAAGGAAGGAAGGAAGGAAGGAGAGAGACATCGGATATCAGGATGCAATCAATCAATCAATCATTCAGGAGAGAAGGAAGGAAGGAGAGAGACATCAGAGATCAGGATGCAATCAATCAATCAATCATTCAGGAGAGAAGGAAGGAAGGAGAGAGACATCAGAGATCAGGATGCAATCAATCAATCAATCATTCAGGAGAGAAGGAAGGAAGGAGAGAGACATCAGAGATCAGGATGCAATCAATCAATCAATCATTCAGTAGAGAAGGAAGGAAGGAGAGAGACATCAGAGATCAGGATGCAATCAATCAATCAATCATTCAGTAGAGAAGGAAGGAAGGAGAGAGACATCAGAGATCAGGATGCAATCAATCAATCAATCATTCAGGAGAGAAGAAGGAAGGAGAGAGACATCAGAGATCAGGATGCAATCAATCAATCAATCATTCAGGAGAGAAGGAAGGAAGGAAGACATCAGAGATCAGGATGCAATCAATCAATCAATCATTCAGTAGAAGGAAGGAAGAGAGAGACATCAGAGATCAGGATGCAATCAATCAATCATTCAGTAGAGAAGGAAGGAAGGAGAGAGACATCAGAGATCAGGATGCAATCAATCAATCAATCATTCAGTAGAGAAGGAAGGAAGAGAGAGATCAGAGATTAGGATGCAATCAATCAATCAATCAGAGAGAAGGAAGGAAGGAAGCAAGGAAGGAGAGAGACATCAGAGATTAGGATGCAATCAATCAATCAGGAGAGAAGGAAGGAAGGAGAGAGACATCAGAGATCAGGATGCAATCAATCAATCAGGAGAGAAGGAAGGAAGGAGAGAGCCATCAGAGATCAGGATGCAATCAATCAATCATTCAGGAGAGAAGGAAGGAAGGAAGGAAGGAAGGAGAGAGCCATCAGAGATTAGGATGCAATCAATCAATCAGGAGAGAAGGAAGGAAGGAAGGAAGGAGAGAGACATCAGAGATCAGGATGCAATCAATCAATCAGGAGAGAAGGAAGGAAGGAAGGAAGGAGAGAGAGAGCAATACATAAAAAGCAAGCAAGAAACAAAGAGAGAGAGGAGGGAGAGAGAGGGAGAGAGAGGATGGAGAGAAAGAGGAGGGAGAGAGAGAGGGAGAGAGAGGGAGAGAGGAGGGAGAGAAAGGAGGGAGAGAGAGAGGAGGGAGAGAGAGGGAGAGAGAGGAGGGAGAGAAAGGAGGGAGAGAGAGAGGAGGGAGAGAGAGAGGAGGGAGAGAGAGAGGGAGAGAGAGGTGGGAGAGAGAGGAGGGAGAGAAAGGAGGGAGAGAGAGGAGGGAGAGAGAGAGGGAGAGAGAGGAGGGAGAGAGAGGAGGGAGAGAAAGGAGGGAGAGAGAGAGGAGGGAGAGAGAGGTGGGAGAGAGAGGAGGGAGAGAAAGGGGGAGAGAGAGGAGGGAGAGAGAGGAGGGAGAGAAAGGAGGGAGAGAGAGGAGGGAGAGAGAGGAGGGAGGGAGAGAGAGGAGGGCGAGAGAGGAGGGAGAAAGATGCCACCTAAAACCATCATGTTGCTACCAAACCTATTGTTTATTAGAAGTCAGACCATCTAAACTACATCTCAATAGAACACCATCTAAACTACATCTCAATAGAACACCATCTAAACTACATCTCAATAGAAAACCATCTAAACTACATCTCAATAGAACTCAATAGAAACCATCTAAACTACATCTCAATAGAAAACCATCTAAACTACATCTCAATAGAAAACCATCTAAACTACATCTCAATAGAACTCAATAGAAAACCATCTAAACTACATCTCAATAGAACTCAATAGAAAACCATCTAAACTACATCTCAATAGAACTCAATAGAAAACCATCTAAACTACATCTCAATAGAAATCAATAGAAAACCATCTAAACTACATCTCAATAGAAAACCATCTAAACTACATCTCAATAGAAAACCATCTAAACTACATCTCAATAGAAAACCATCTAAACTACATCTCAATAGAAAACCATCTAAACTACATCTCAATAGAAAACTACATCTCAATAGAACTCAATAGAAAACCATCTAAACTACATCTCAATAGAACTCAATAGAAAAACCATCTAAACTCACCTCAATAGAAACCATCTAAACTACATCTCAATAGAAACCATCTAAACTACATCTCAATAGAACTCAATAGAAAACCATCTAAACTACATCTCAATAGAACTCAATAGAAAACCATCTAAACTACATCTCAATAGAAAACCATCTAAACTACATCTCAATAGAAAACCATCTAAACTACATCTCAATAGAAAACCATCTAAACTACATCTCAATAGAACTCAATAGAAAACCATCTAAACTACATCTCAATAGAACTCAATAGAAAACCATCTAAACTACATCTCAATAGAAAACCATCTAAACTACATCTCAATAGAAAACCATCTAAACTACATCTCAATAGAACTCAATAGAAAACCATCTAAACTACATCTCAATAGAACTCAATAGAAAACCATCTAAACTACATCTCAATAGAAAACCATCTAAACTACATCTCAATAGAAAACCATCTAAACTACATCTCAATAGAACTCAATAGAAAACCATCTAAACTACATCTCAATAGAAACCATCTAAACTACATCTCAATAGAAAACCATCTAAACTACATCTCAATAGAAAACCATCTAAACTACATCTCAATAGAAAACCATCTAAACTACATCTCAATAGAACTCAATAGAAAACCATCTAAACTACATCTCAATAGAACTCAATAGAAAACCATCTAAACTACATCTAAAACTACATCTCAATAGAACTCAATAGAAAACCATCTAAAACATCTCAATAGAACTCAATAGAAAACCATCTAAACTACATCTCAATAGAAACCATCTAAACTACATCTCAATAGAAAACCATCTAAACTACATCTCAATAGAAACCATCTAAACTAATCTCAATAGAAAACCATCTAAAACTACATCTCAATAGAACTCAATAGAAAACCATCTAAACTACATCTCAATAGAAAACCATCTAAACTACATCTCAATAGAAAACCATCTAAACTACATCTCAATAGAACTCAATAGAAAACCATCTAAACTACATCTCAATAGAACTCAATAGAAAACCATCTAAACTACATCTCAATAGAACTCAATAGAAAACCATCTAAACTACATCTCAATAGAACTCAATAGAAAACCATCTAAACTACATCTCAATAGAACACCATCTAAACTACATCTCAATAGAACTCAATAGAAAACCATCTAAACTACATCTCAATAGAACTCAATAGAAAACCATCTAAACTACATCTCAATAGAAAACCATCTAAACTACATCTCAATAGAACACCATCTAAACTACATCTCAATAGACATCTCAATAGAACTCAAAGAAAACCATCTAAAACATCTCACATAGAACTCAATAGAAAACCATCTAAACTACATCTCAATAGAACTCAATAGAAAACCATCTAAACTACATCTCAATAGAACTCAATAAAACCATCTAAACAATCAATAGAACTCAATAGAAAACCATCTAAACTACATCTCAATAGAAAACCATCTAAACTACATCTCAATAGAAAACCATCTAAACTACATCTCAATAGAAAACCATCTAAACTACATCTCAATAGAACTCAATAGAAAACCATCTAAACTACATCTCAATAGAAAACCATCTAAACTACATCTCAATAGAACTCAATAGAAAACCATCTAAACTACATCTCAATAGAAAACCATCTAAACTACATCTCAATAGAAAACCATCTAAACATCTCAATAGAACTCATCTCAATAGAACTCAATAGAAAACCATCTAAACTACATCTCAATAGAAAACCATCTAAACTACATCTCAATAGAAAACCATCTAAACTACATCTCAATAGAACTCAATAGAAAACCATCTAAACTACATCTCAATAGAAAACCATCTAAACTACATCTCAATAGAAAACCATCTAAACTACATCTCAATAGAACACCATCTAAACTACATCTCAATAATAAACTACATCTCAATAGAACTCAATAGAAATCCATCTAAACTACATCTCAATAGAAAACCATCTAAACTACATCTCACTAGAAAACCATCTAAACTACATCACAAATCTCACTAGAAAACCAATTAAATGTACTGCACTGAAAGGCCAACTGTGTCTAAGCTGAAGAATAACAAAGGAGAGAGCAATTAAATACCATTTAGGGTGAAAATTGCTTTCGTATCCTCGTCGGGATTGGCTCATCGTATTCCTCTCTGAACATGCAAATATGTTCAGAGGCTGTTTGTATTTCTAAAGCTGGGTATAGATTGAAACTCACATTTACTGTCAGCTTACTGCATCTTATTTGTGGTTAGTGCCTCAATATTGGTTTCACATGGTAGGGCATAATTTCACAATCTGTATTGTGAAGAAGTTTTAAAGGGCTCCACACTTATATATATATATATATTGTAGACAATTAGCTGTTGATTCATAAGTTAATTTGTCATTCAACCCCGCTGTAAAACTCAAAGTCAGTCCTCAACAGGGTGATGCTTCGAGTGGATGTATTTAACGGAGACAGTAGAGCTTACAGCTGTTAGCCTCTTCCCTGTGCCAACGACGTTGAATGTAAGAGTCATCTCTCCTCTCTTCTCAGGCCCCGAGGAAGAAGCTCTATCATGGGCCAGACGACTGATGCCTGGATGGCTGATCTGCCACCAAGGTAATCTAGGGGCCAGACGACTGGCTGACTGATCTACCACCAGGGGAATCTAGGGGCCAGACGACTGGCTGACTGATCTACCACCAGGGGAATCTAGGGGCCAGACGACTGGCTGACTGATCTACCACCAGGGGAATCTAGGGGCCAGACGACTGGCTGGCTGATCTACCACCAGGGAATCTAGGGGCCAGACGACTGGCTGATCTGATCTACCACTGGCTGGCTGATCTGGGGAATCTAGGGGCCAGGACGACTGGCTGGCTGATCTGCCACCAGGGAATCTAGGGGCCAGAGCGACTGGCTGGCTGACTGATCTACCACCAGGGGAATCTAGGGGCCAGACGACTGGCTGGCTGATCTACCACCAGGGAATCTAGGGGCCAGACGACTGGCTGGACTGATCTACCACCAGGGAATCTGGGGGCCAGACGACTGGCTGGCTGATCTACCACCAGGGAATCTAGGGGCCCAGGCGACTGGCTGGCTGATCTACCACCAGGGAATCTAGGGCCAGACGACTGGCTGGCTGATCTACCACCAGGGGAATCTACCAGGGGCCAGACTGGCTGGCTGGCTGATCTACCACCAGGGGAATCTAGGGGCCAGACTGACTGGCTGGCTGATCTACCACCAGGGGAATCTAGGGCCAGACGACTGGCTGGCTGATCTACCACCAGGGACTGATCTAGGGCCAGACGACTGGCTGGACTGATCTACCACCAGGGAACCATCTAGGGGCCAGACGACTGGCTGGACTGATCACCACCAGGGAATCTAGGGGCCAGACGACTGGCTGGCTGATCTACCACCAGGGAATCTAGGGCCTGACTGGCTGACTGATCTACCACCAGGGAATCTAGGGGCCAGACGACTGGCTGGCTGATCTGATCTACCACCAGGGAATCTAGGGGGCCAGACGACTGGCTGGATGGCTGATCTACCACCAAGGGAATCTAGGGGCCCAGACTGATCACCACCGATCTGGGGCCAGGCTGGCTGGCTGATCTACCACCAGGGAATCTAGGGGCCAGACAACTGGCTGGCTGATCTACCACCAAGGGAATCTAGGGCCAGGATCGACTGGCTGGCTGATCTACCACCAGGGAATCCAGGGAGCCAGACCACTGGCTGGCGATCTACCACCTAAATCTAGGGCCAGACGACTGAGTGCCTGATGGCTGATCTGCCACCAGGGGAATCTGGATGGCTGATCTGCAAGGTAATCAGGCCGACCACTGTGCCTGGATGGCTGATCTGCCACCAAGGTGTCTAGGGGCCAGACGACTGATGCCTGGATGGCTGATCTGCCACCAAAGGGAATCTAGGGGCCAGACGACTGATGCCTGGATGGCTGATCTGCCACCAAGGGAATCTAGGGGCCAGACGACTGGCCTGGATGGCTGATCTACCACCAGGGAATCTGGGGGCCAGGCGACTGGCTGGCTGATCTACCACCAGGGGAATCTAGGGGGCCAGACGACTGATGCCTGGATGGCTGATCTACCACCAAGGGAATCTAGGGCCAGACTGATGCCTGGATGGCTGATCTACCACCAGGGGAATCTAGCCAGACGACTGGGCTGATCTACCACCAGGGAATCTAGGGCCAGACGACTGGGATGCCTGGATGGGCTGATCTGCCACCAAGGTAATCTAGGGAGCCAGGCGACTGATGCCTGGATGGCTGGATCTGCCACCAAGGGAATCTAGGCAGGCGACTGATGCCTGGATGGCTGATCTGCCACCAAAGGGGAATCTAGGGGCCAGACGATCGATGCTCAGATGGCTGATCTGCCACCAAGGGAATCTAGGGGCCAGACGACTGATGCCTGGATGGCTGATCTGCCACCAAGGTAATCTAGGGGCCATACAGCCGCTGACTACCACCAGGGGAATCTGACTGATCTACCACCAGGAATCTAGGGGAATGCCTGAGGAGCCCAGACGACCTGATGCCTGGATAGCCAAATCCACCAAGGGAATCTAGGGAGCCAGACGACTGATGCCTGGATGGCTGATCTACACAAAGGGAATCTAGGGGCCAGACGACTGACTGATCTACCACCAGAATCTAGGGGCCAGACGACTGATGCTGGTTGAAACGATCTGCCACCAAGGGAATCTAGAGGCCAGACGACTGATGCCTGGATGGCTGATCTGCCACCAAGGGAATCTATGGGCCAGACGACTGATGCCCACCAGGGGAATCTAGGGCCAGACGACTGGCTGGCTGATCTACCACCAGGGGAATCTAGGGGCCAGACGACTGATGCCTGATGGCTGATCTGCCACCAGGGGAATCTAGGGCCAGACGACTGATGCCTGATGCTGATCTACCACCAGGGAATCTAGGGCCAGACGACTGATGCCTGGATGGCTGATCTGCCACCAGGGGAATCTAGGGCCAGACGACTGATGCCTGGATGGCTGATCTGCCACCAGGGGAATCTAGGGCCAGACGACTGATGCCTGGATGGCTGATCTGCCACCAGGGGAATCTAGGGGCCAGACGATGATGCCTGGATGGCTGATCTGCCACCAAGGGAATCTAGGGGCCAGACGACTGATGCCTGGATGGCTGATCTGCCACCAAGGGAATCTAGGGCCAGACGACTGGCTGACTGATCTACCACCAAGGGAATCTAGGGGCCAGACGACTGATGCCTGGATGGCTGATCTGCCACCAGGGAATCTAGGGCCAGACGACTGATGCCTGGATGGCTGATCTGCCACCAGGGAATCTAGGGCCAGACGACTGATGCCTGGATGGCTGATCTGCCACCAAGGGAATCTAGGGGCCAGACGACTGATGCCTGGATGGCTGATCTGCCACCAAGGGGAATCTAGGGGCCAGACGACTGGCTGACTGATCTACCACCAAGGGAATCTAGGGGCCAGACGACTGGCTGGCTGATCTACCACCAGGGGAATCTAGGGGCCAGACGACTGGCTGGCTGATCTACCACCAAGGGAATCTAGGGGCCAGACGACTGGCTGGCTGATCTACCACCAGGGGAATCTAGGGGCCAGACGACTGGCTGACTGATCTACCACCAGGGGAATCTAGGGGCCAGACGACTGATGCCTGGATGGCTGATCTGCCACCAGGGGAATCTAGGGGCCAGACGACTGATGCCTGGATGGCTGATCTGCCACCCAAGGTAATCTAGGGGCCAGACAACTGATGCCTGGATGGCTGATCTGCCACCAAGGGGAATCTAGGGGCCAGACGACTGGCTGACTGATCTACCACCAAGGGAATCTAGGGGCCAGACGACTGGCTGGCTGATCTACCACCAGGGGAATCTAGGGGCCAGACGACTGGCTGGCTGATCTACCACCAAGGGAATCTAGGGGCCAGACGACTGGCTGGCTGATCTACCACCAGGGGAATCTAGGGGCCAGACGACTGGCTGACTGATCTACCACCAGGGGAATCTAGGGGCCAGACGACTGATGCCTGGATGGCTGATCTGCCACCAGGGGAATCTAGGGGCCAGACGACTGATGCCTGGATGGCTGATCTGCCACCAAGGTAATCTAGGGGCCAGACGACTGATGCCTGGATGGCTGATCTGCCACCAAGGTAATCTAGGGGCCAGACGACTGATGCCTGGATGGCTGATCTGCCACCAAGGGAATCTAGGGGCCAGACGACTGATGCCTGGATGGCTGATCTGCCACCAAGGGAATCTAGGGGCCAGACGACTGATGCCTGGATGGCTGATCTGCCACCAAGGTAATCTAGGGGCCAGACGACTGGCTGACTGATCTACCACCAGGGGAATCTAGGGGCCAGACGACTGGCTGGCTGATCTACCACCAGGGGAATCTAGGGGCCAGACGACTGGCTGACTGATCTACCACCAGGGGAATCTAGGGGCCAGACGACTGGCTGGCTGATCTGCCACCAAGGTAATCTAGGGGCCAGACGACTGGCTGACTGATCTACCACCAGGGGAATCTAGGGGCCAGACGACTGATGCCTGGATGGCTGATCTACCACCAGGGGAATCTAGGGGCCAGACGACTGATGCCTGGATGGCTGATCTACCACCAGGGAATCTAGGGCCAGACGACTGGCTGGCTGATCTGCCACCAGGGGAACCTAGGGCCAGACGACTGGCTGACTGATCTACCACCAGGGAATCTAGGGCCAGACGACTGGCTGGCTGATCTACCACCAAGGGAATCTAGGGGCCAGACGACTGATGCCTGGCTGGCTGATCTACCAGGGGAATCTAGGGCCCAGACGACTGGCCCGGTGACGATGTAGCACCAGGGAATCTAGGGCCAGACGACTGGCTGACTGATCTACCAGGGAATCTAGGGGCCAGACGACTGGCTGGCTGATCTGCCACCAAGGCCAATCTAGGGAGCCAGGGCAGCTGGCTGACTGATCTACCAGGGAATCTGGGAGCCTTGGTGACTGGCTGATGATCTACCACCGGGGAATCTGGGGGCCAGGCGACTGGCTGGCTGATCTACCTGAGAATCTGGGGGCCAGACGACTGGCTGGCTGATCTACCACCAGGGAATCTAGGTGCCAGACGACTGGCTGGCTGGTGCCACCAGGGAATCTAGGGGCCAGACGACTGGCTGGCTGATCTCTCTGAGGCCAGGCGACTGGAATCTACCACCAAGGTAATCTAGGGCCAGACGACTGGCTGACTGATCTACCACCAGGGAATCTAGGGGCCAGACGACTGATGCCTGGATGGCTGATCTACCACCAAGGGAATCTAGGGGCCAGACGACTGATGCCTGGATGGCTGATCTACCACCAAGGGAATCTAGGGGCCAGACGACTGGCTGACTGATCTACCACCAGGGGAATCTAGGGCCAGACGACTGATGCCTGGATGGCTGATCTGCCACCAAGGGAATCTAGGGGCCAGACGACTGATGCCTGGATGGCTGATCTGCCACCAAGGGAATCTAGGGCCAGACGACTGATGCCTGGATGGCTGATCTGCCACCAAGGGAATCTAGGGCCAGACGACTGATGCCTGGATGGCTGATCTGCCACCAAGGGAATCTAGGGGCCAGACGACTGATGCCTGGATGGCTGATCTGCCACCAAGGTAATCTAGGGGCCAGACGACTGGCTGACTGATCTACCACCAGGGGAATCTAGGGGCCAGACGACTGGCTGGCTGATCTACCACCAGGGAATCTAGGGCCAGACGACTGATGCCTGGATGGCTGATCTGCCACCAAGGTAATCTAGGGGCCAGACGACTGGCTGACTGATCTACCACCAGGGGAATCTAGGGGCCAGACGACTGGCTGGCTGATCTACCACCAGGGGAATCTAGGGGCCAGACGACTGGCTGACTGATCTACCACCAGGGGAATCTAGGGGCCGGACGACTGGCTGGCTGATCTACCACCAGGGGAATCTAGGGGCCAGACGACTGGCTGACTGATGTAGCACCAGGGGAATCTAGGGGCCAGACGACTGGCTGACTGATCTACCACCAGGGGAATCTAGGGGCCAGACGACTGGCTGGCTGATCTGCCACCAAGGTAATCTAGGGGCCAGACGACTGGCTGACTGATCTACCACCAGGGGAATCTAGGGGCCAGACGACTGATGCCTGGATGGCTGATCTACCACCAGGGGAATCTAGGGGCCAGACGACTGATGCCTGGATGGCTGATCTACCACCAGGGGAATCTAGGGGCCAGACGACTGGCTGGCTGATCTGCCACCAGGGGAATCTAGGGGCCAGACGACTGGCTGACTGATCTACCACCAGGGGAATCTAGGGGCCAGACGACTGGCTGGCTGATCTACCACCAAGGGAATCTAGGGGCCAGACGACTGATGCCTGGATGGCTGATCTACCACCAGGGGAATCTAGGGGCCAGACGACTGATGCCTGGATGGCTGATCTACCACCAGGGGAATCTAGGGGCCAGACGACTGATGCCTGGATGGCTGATCTACCACCAGGGGAATCTAGGGGCCAGACGACTGGCTGGCTGATCTACCACCAGGGGAATCTAGGGGCCAGACGACTGATGCCTGGATGGCTGATCTGCCACCAGGGGAATCTAGGGGCCAGACGACTGATGCCTGGATGGCTGATCTGCCACCAGGGGAATCTAGGGGCCAGACGACTGATGCCTGGATGGCTGATCTGCCACCAGGGGAATCTAGGGGCCAGACGACTGATGCCTGGATGGCTGATCTGCCACCAAGGGAATCTAGGGGCCAGACGACTGATGCCTGGATGGCTGATCTGCCACCAAGGGGAATCTAGGGGCCAGACGACTGGCTGACTGATCTACCACCAAGGGAATCTAGGGGCCAGACGACTGATGCCTGGATGGCTGATCTGCCACCAGGGGAATCTAGGGGCCAGACGACTGATGCCTGGATGGCTGATCTGCCACCAGGGGAATCTAGGGGCCAGACGACTGATGCCTGGATGGCTGATCTGCCACCAAGGGAATCTAGGGCCAGACGACTGATGCCTGGATGGCTGATCTGCCACCAAGGGGAATCTAGGGGCCAGAACGACTGGCTGACTGATCTACCACCAAGGGAATCTAGGGGCCAGACGACTGGCTGGCTGATCTACCACCAGGGAATCTAGGGGCCAGAGCGACTGGCTGGCTGATCTACCACCAGGGGAATCCTAGGGAGCCAGACGGCCTTTGACTGATCTACCACCAGGGAATCTAGGGGCCAGGCGACTGATGCCTGAATGGCGATCTGCCACCAGGAAATCTAGGAGCCAGACGGCCCAGTGCCTGGATGGCTGATCTGCCACCAAGAAGTGTGGGGCCAGGCAGGCTGATGCCTGGATGGCTGATCTACCACCAAGGGAATCTAGGGGCCAGACGACTGATGCCTGGATGGTCTATCTGCCACCAAGGAATCTAGGGGCCAGACGACTGGCTGACTGATCTACCACCAGGGGAATCTGGGGGCCAGACGACTGATGCAGTCTGCAAGGTAATCTGGCCCTGACTGGCTGACTGATCTACCATGGAATCCAGGGCCAGACGACTGATGCCTGATGGCTGATCTGCCACCAAGGGAATCTAGGGCCAGACGACTGATGCCTGGATGGCTGATCTGCCACCAAGGGGAATCTAGGGAGGCTGATGCCTGGATGGCTGATCTGCCACCAAGGGAATCTAGGGGCCAGGCGACTGATGCCTGGATGGCTGATCTGCCACCAAGGGAATCAGGCAGAGACTGATGCCTGGATGGCTGATCTGCCCACCAAGGGAATCTAGGGCCAGGCGACTGATGCCTGGATGGCTGATCTGCCACCAAGGGAATCTAGGGCCAGGCGACTGATGCCTGGATGGCTGATCTGCCACCAAGGTAATCTAGGGGCCAGACGACTGGCTGATGATCTACCACCAGGGGAATCTAGGGGCCAGATCTGCTGGGATCTACCACCAGGGAATCTAGGGGCCAGACGACTGACTGCCTGGATAGGGGCTGATCTGCCACCAAGGTAATCTAGGGGCCAGGCGACTGGCTGACTGATCTACCACCAGGGAATCTAGGGGCCAGGCGACTGGCTGGCTGATCTACCACCAGGGAATCTAGGGGCCAGACGACTGGCTGGCTGATCTACCACCAAGGATCTACCACTGGCTGACTGGGAATCTGGGGCCAGGACGACTGGCTGGCTGATCTACCACCAGGGAATCTAGGGGCCGGACGATGGCTGGCTGATCTGATGTAGCACCAGGGAATCTAGGGGCCCAGGCGACTGGCTGACTGATCTACCGCCAGGGGAATCTAGGGGCCAGGCGACTGGCTGGCTGATCTGCCACCAAGGTAATCTAGGGGCCCAGGCGACTGGCTGACTGATCTACCACCAGGGAATCTAGGGGCCAGGCGACTGATGCCCTGGATGGCTGATCTACCACCAGGGAATCTAGGGGCCAGAGCGGCTGATGCCTGGATGGCTGATCTACCACCAGGGAATCTAGGGCCCAGACGACTGGCTGGCTGATCTACCAAGGAATCTAGGGGCCAGGCGACTGATGCCTGGATGGCTGATCTACCACCAGGGAATCTAGGGGCCAGGCGACTGATGCCTGGATGGCTGATCTACCACCAGGGAATCTAGGGGCCAGGCGACTGATGCCTGGATGGCTTGATCTACCACCAGGGAATCTAGGGGCCAGGCGACTGGCTGGCTGATCTGCCACCAGGGAATCCAGGGGCCAGACGACTGGCTGACTGATCTCACCACCAGGGAATCTGAGGGCCAGACGGACTGGCTGGCTGATCTACCACCAAGGAATCTAGGGCCAGACGACTGATGCCTGGATGGCTGATCTACCACCAGGGAATCTAGGGGCCAGAGTGGATGGCTGATCTACCACCAGGGATGCCTGATGCCTGGATGGCTGATCTACCACCAGAATCTAGGGCCAGACGACTGATGCCTGGATGGCTGATCACCAGGGAATCTAGGGGCCAGGCGACTGGCTGGCTGATCTGCCACCAGGGAATCTAGGGGCCCAGGCGACTGATGCCTGGATGGCTGATCTGCCACCAGGGAATCTAGAGGGCCAGGCGACTGATGCCTGGATGGCTGATCTACCCACCAAGGAATCTAGGGGCCAGACGACTGATGCCTGGATGGCTGATCTACCACCAAGGAATCTAGGGGCCAGACGACTGATGCCTGGATGGCTGATCTACCAGAATCTAGGGAGCCGGACGACTGGCTGGCTGATCTACCACCAAGGAATCTAGGGGCCAGACGACTGGCTGGCTGATCTACCACCAAGGGAATCTAGGGGCCAGGCGACTGGCTGGCTGATCTACCACCAGGGAATCTAGGGGCCCAGGCTGACTGGCTGGCTGATCTACCACCAGAATCTAGGGGCCAGACGAGCTGGATGGCTGATCTACCACCAGGGAATCTAGGGGCCAGGCGACTGATGCCTGGATGGCTGATCTACCACCAGGGAATCTAGGGGCCAGGCGACTGGCTGGCTGATCTACCACCAGGGAATCTGGGGCCAGGCTGACTGATGCCTGGATGGCTGATCTGCCACCAGGGAATCTAGGGGCCAGGCGACTGATGCCTGGATGGCTGATCTGCCACCAGGGAATCTAGGGGCCCAGGCGAGCTGATGCCTGGATGGCTGATCTGCCACCAGGGAATCTAGGGGCCAGAGCGACTGATGCCTGGATGGCTGATCTACCACCAAGGAATCTGAGGGAGCCCGGACTGATGCCTGGATGGCTGATCTGCCTGCAAGGGAATCTAGGGCCAGGCGACTGGCTGACTGATCTACCACCAAGGGAATCTAGGGCCCAGGCGACTGGCTGGCTGATCTACCACCAGGGAATCGAGGGGCCAGGCGACTGGCTGGCTGATCTACCACCAAGGGAATCTAGGGGCCCAGGCGACTGGCTGGCTGATCTACACCAGGGAATCTAGGGGGCCAGGCGACTGGCTGACTGATCTACCACCAGGGAATCTAGGGAGCCCAGGCGACTGATGCCTGGATGGCTGATCTGCCACCAGGGAATCTAGGGAGCCAGGCGACTGATGCCTGGATGGCTGATCCCACCAAGGTAATCTAGGGAGCAGACGACTGATGCCTGGATGGCTGATCTGCCACCAAGGGAATCTAGGGGCCAGGCGACTGGCTGACTGATCTACCACCAAGGGAATCTAGGGGCCAGGCGACTGGCTGGCTGATCTACCACCAGGGAATCTAGGGGCCAGGCGACTGGCTGGCTGATCTACCACCAAGGGAATCTAGGGGCCAGGCGACTGGCTGGCTGATCTACCACCAGGGAATCTAGGGGCCAGGCGACTGGCTGACTGATCTACCACCAGGGAATCTAGGGGCCAGAGCGACTGATGCCTGGATGGCTGATCTGCCACCAAGGTAATCTAGGGCCAGACGACTGATGCCTGGATGGCTGATCTGCCACCAAGGTAATCTAGGGCCAGGCGACTGATGCCTGGATGGCTGATCTGCCACCAAGGAATCTAGGGGCCAGGCGACTGATGCCTGGATGGCTGATCTGCCAAAGAAAGAATCTAGGGGCCAGACGACTGATGCCTGGATGGCTGATCTACCACCAAGGTAATCTAGGGGCCAGACGACTGGCTGACTGATCTACCACCAGGGAATCTAGGGGCCAACTGACTGATGCCTGGATGGCTGATCTACCACCAAGGGAATCTGAGGGGCCCAGACGACTGATGCCTGGATGGCTGATCTACCACCAAGGGATCTAGGGGCCCCACTGGCTGACTGATCTACCACCAGGGAATCTGACTGATGCCTGGATGGCTGATCTGCCACCAAGGGAATCTAGGGGCCCAGGCGACTGATGCCTGGATGGCTGATCTGCCACCAAGGGAATCTATGGGCCAGACGGTGACTGATGCCTGGATGGCTGATCTGCCACCAAGGGAATCTAGGGGCCAGGCGACTGATGCCTGGATGCTGATCTGCCACCAAGGAATCTAGGGGCCCAGGCGACTGATGCCTGGATGGCTGATCTGCCACCAAGGAATCACAGGGGCAGACGACTAGTACCACCGGATGGCTGATCTCTGCTGCAAAATCAATCTGGGCCAGGCGACTGGCTGACTGATCTACCAGAAGTCCCCGGGGCAGGCGACTGGCTGGCTGATCTACCACCAGGGAATCTGAGGAGGCCAGACGGCTGATTGCCTGGATGGCTGATCTGCCACCAGGTAATCTAGGGGCCAGGCGACTTGGCTGACACAGTCTACCACCAAAGAATCTAGGGACCCAGGCGACTGATGCCTGGATGGCTGATCTGCCACCAGGGAATCAAAGCCAAGCGGCTAAATACATGATGCAGTCTGCCACCAAGGTAATCTAGGGGCCAGACGACTGATGCCTGGATGGCTGATCTGCCACCAAGGGAATCTAGGGGCCAGACGACTGATGCCTGGATGGCTGATCTACCACCAAGGTAATCTAGGGGCCAGACGACTGGCTGACTGATCTACCACCAGGGGAATCTAGGGGCCAGACGACTGATGCCTGGATGGCTGATCTACCACCAAGGGAATCTAGGGGCCAGACGACTGATGCCTGGATGGCTGATCTACCACCAAGGGAATCTAGGGGCCAGACGACTGGCTGACTGATCTACCACCAGGGGAATCTAGGGGCCAGACGACTGATGCCTGGATGGCTGATCTGCCACCAAGGGAATCTAGGGGCCAGACGACTGATGCCTGGATGGCTGATCTGCCACCAAGGGAATCTAGGGGCCAGACGACTGATGCCTGGATGGCTGATCTGCCACCAAGGGAATCTAGGGGCCAGACGACTGATGCCTGGATGGCTGATCTGCCACCAAGGGAATCTAGGGGCCAGACGACTGATGCCTGGATGGCTGATCTGCCACCAAGGTAATCTAGGGGCCAGACGACTGGCTGACTGATCTACCACCAGGGGAATCCTAGGGGCCAGACGACTGGCTGGCTGATCTACCACCAGGGGAATCTAGGGGCCAGACGACTGATGCCTGGATGGCTGATCTGCCACCAAGGTAATCTAGGGGCCAGACGACTGGCTGACTGATCTACCACCAGGGGAATCTAGGGGCCAGACGACTGGCTGGCTGATCTACCACCAGGGGAATCTAGGGGCCAGACGACTGGCTGACTGATCTACCACCAGGGGAATCTAGGGGCCGGACGACTGGCTGGCTGATCTACCACCAGGGGAATCTAGGGGCCAGACGACTGGCTGACTGATGTAGCACCAGGGGAATCTAGGGGCCAGACGACTGGCTGACTGATCTACCACCAGGGGAATCTAGGGGCCAGACGACTGGCTGGCTGATCTGCCACCAAGGTAATCTAGGGGCCAGGCGACTGGCTGGCTGATCTACCACCAGGGAATCTAGGGGCCAGACGACTGATGCCTGGATGGCTGATCTACCACCAGGGGAATCTAGGGGCCAGACGACTGA
Organism: Oncorhynchus nerka; assembly: GCF_034236695.1. Taxonomy (NCBI): domain Eukaryota; kingdom Metazoa; phylum Chordata; class Actinopteri; order Salmoniformes; family Salmonidae; genus Oncorhynchus; species Oncorhynchus nerka. The sequence goes on from NW_027038743.1 coordinate 33,592, forward strand.
TGCCTGGATGGCTGATCTACCACCAGGGGAATCTAGGGGCCAGACGACTGGCTGGCTGATCTACCACCAAGGGAATCTAGGGGCCAGACGACTGATGCCTGGATGGCTGATCTACCACCAGGGGAATCTAGGGGCCAGACGACTGATGCCTGGATGGCTGATCTACCACCAGGGGAATCTAGGGGCCAGACGACTGATGCCTGGATGGCTGATCTACCACCAGGGGAATCTAGGGGCCAGACGACTGGCTGGCTGATCTGCCACCAGGGGAATCTAGGGGCCAGACGACTGGCTGACTGATCTACCACCAGGGGAATCTAGGGGCCAGACGACTGGCTGGCTGATCTACCACCAAGGGAATCTAGGGGCCAGACGACTGATGCCTGGATGGCTGATCTACCACCAGGGGAATCTAGGGGCCAGACGACTGATGCCTGGATGGCTGATCTACCACCAGGGGAATCTAGGGGCCAGACGACTGATGCCTGGATGGCTGATCTACCACCAGGGGAATCTAGGGGCCAGACGACTGGCTGGCTGATCTGCCACCAGGGGAATCTAGGGGCCAGACGACTGATGCCTGGATGGCTGATCTGCCACCAGGGGAATCTAGGGGCCAGACGACTGATGCCTGGATGGCTGATCTACCACCAAGGGAATCTAGGGGCCAGACGACTGATGCCTGGATGGCTGATCTACCACCAAGGGAATCTAGGGGCCAGACGACTGATGCCTGGATGGCTGATCTACCACCAGGGGAATCTAGGGGCCGGACGACTGGCTGGCTGATCTACCACCAAGGGAATCTAGGGGCCAGACGACTGGCTGGCTGATCTACCACCAAGGGAATCTAGGGGCCAGACGACTGGCTGGCTGATCTACCACCAGGGGAATCTAGGGGCCAGACGACTGGCTGGCTGATCTACCACCAGGGGAATCTAGGGGCCAGACGACTGGATGGCTGATCTACCACCAGGGGAATCTAGGGGCCAGACGACTGATGCCTGGATGGCTGATCTACCACCAGGGGAATCTAGGGGCCAGACGACTGGCTGGCTGATCTACCACCAGGGGAATCTAGGGGCCAGACGACTGATGCCTGGATGGCTGATCTGCCACCAGGGGAATCTAGGGGCCAGACGACTGATGCCTGGATGGCTGATCTGCCACCAGGGGAATCTAGGGGCCAGACGACTGATGCCTGGATGGCTGATCTGCCACCAAGGGAATCTAGGGGCCAGACGACTGATGCCTGGATGGCTGATCTGCCACCAAGGGAATCTAGGGCCAGACGACTGATGCCTGGATGGCTGATCTGCCACCAAGGGGAATCTAGGGGCCAGACGACTGGCTGACTGATCTACCACCAAGGGAATCTAGGGGCCAGACGACTGGCTGGCTGATCTACCACCAGGGGAATCTAGGGGCCAGACGACTGGCTGGCTGATCTACCACCAAGGGAATCTAGGGGCCAGACGACTGGCTGGCTGATCTACCACCAGGGGAATCTAGGGGCCAGACGACTGGCTGACTGATCTACCACCAGGGGAATCTAGGGGCCAGACGACTGATGCCTGGATGGCTGATCTGCCACCAGGGGAATCTAGGGGCCAGACGACTGATGCCTGGATGGCTGATCTGCCACCAAGGTAATCTAGGGGCCAGACGACTGATGCCTGGATGGCTGATCTGCCACCAAGGGGAATCTAGGGGCCAGACGACTGGCTGACTGATCTACCACCAAGGGAATCTAGGGGCCAGACGACTGGCTGGCTGATCTACCACCAGGGGAATCTAGGGGCCAGACGACTGGCTGGCTGATCTACCACCAAGGGAATCTAGGGGCCAGACGACTGGCTGGCTGATCTACCACCAGGGGAATCTAGGGGCCAGACGACTGGCTGACTGATCTACCACCAGGGGAATCTAGGGGCCAGACGACTGATGCCTGGATGGCTGATCTGCCACCAAGGTAATCTAGGGGCCAGACGACTGATGCCTGGATGGCTGATCTGCCACCAAGGTAATCTAGGGGCCAGACGACTGATGCCTGGATGGCTGATCTGCCACCAAGGGAATCTAGGGGCCAGACGACTGATGCCTGGATGGCTGATCTGCCACCAAGGGAATCTAGGGGCCAGACGACTGATGCCTGGATGGCTGATCTACCACCAAGGTAATCTAGGGGCCAGACGACTGGCTGACTGATCTACCACCAGGGGAATCTAGGGGCCAGACGACTGATGCCTGGATAGCTGATCTACCACCAAGGGAATCTAGGGGCCAGACGACTGATGCCTGGATGGCTGATCTACCACCAAGGGAATCTAGGGGCCAGACGACTGGCTGACTGATCTACCACCAGGGGAATCTAGGGGCCAGACGACTGATGCCTGGATGGCTGATCTGCCACCAAGGGAATCTAGGGGCCAGACGACTGATGCCTGGATGGCTGATCTGCCACCAAGGGAATCTATGGGCCAGACGACTGATGCCTGGATGGCTGATCTGCCACCAAGGAATCTAGGGGCCAGACGACTGATGCCTGGATGGCTGATCTGCCACCAAGGGAATCTAGGGGCCAGACGACTGATGCCTGGATGGCTGATCTGCCACCAAGGTAATCTAGGGGCCAGACGACTGGCTGACTGATCTACCACCAGGGGAATCTAGGGGCCAGACGACTGGCTGGCTGATCTACCACCAGGGGAATCTAGGGGCCAGACGACTGATGCCTGGATGGCTGATCTGCCACCAAGGTAATCTAGGGGCCAGACGACTGGCTGACTGATCTACCACCAGGGGAATCTAGGGGCCAGACGACTGATGCCTGGATGGCTGATCTGCCACCAGGGGAATCTAGGGGCCAGACGACTGATGCCTGGATGGCTGATCTGCCACCAAGGTAATCTAGGGGCCAGACGACTGATGCCTGGATGGCTGATCTGCCACCAAGGGGAATCTAGGGGCCAGACGACTGGCTGACTGATCTACCACCAAGGGAATCTAGGGGCCAGACGACTGGCTGGCTGATCTACCACCAGGGGAATCTAGGGGCCAGACGACTGGCTGGCTGATCTACCACCAAGGGAATCTAGGGGCCAGACGACTGGCTGGCTGATCTACCACCAGGGGAATCTAGGGGCCAGACGACTGGCTGACTGATCTACCACCAGGGGAATCTAGGGGCCAGACGACTGATGCCTGGATGGCTGATCTGCCACCAAGGTAATCTAGGGGCCAGACGACTGATGCCTGGATGGCTGATCTGCCACCAAGGTAATCTAGGGGCCAGACGACTGATGCCTGGATGGCTGATCTGCCACCAAGGGAATCTAGGGGCCAGACGACTGATGCCTGGATGGCTGATCTGCCACCAAGGGAATCTAGGGGCCAGACGACTGATGCCTGATCTACCACCAAGGTAATCTAGGGGCCAGACGACTGGCTGACTGATCTACCACCAGGGGAATCT